>NW_015390866.1:41010-42853 GCF_001527695.2 Protobothrops mucrosquamatus | reverse complement strand
AAGCCAGAGGGGTGACTTTGGGCCAATCACCAGGAGACGGTGAGTTCTAGTTCTACCTTAGGCATGAAAGCCAGAGGGGTGACTTTGAGCCAATCACCAGGAGATGATGAGTTCTAGTTCTAGCTTAGGCATGAAAGCCAGCTGTGTGACTTTGGGCCAATCACCAGGAGACGGTGAGTTCTAGTTCTACCTTAGGCATGAAAGCCAGAGGGGTGACTTTAGGCCAATCACCAGGAGACGGTGAGTTCTAGTTCTACCTTAGGCATGAAAGCCAGAGGGGTGACTTTGGGCCAATCACCAGGAGATGGTGAGTTCTAGTTCTACCTTAGGCATGAAAGCCAGCTGGGTGACTTTGGGCCAATCACCAGGAGATGGTGAGTTCTAGTTCTACCTTAGGTATGAAAGCCAGCTGGGTGACTTTGGGCCAATCACCAGGAGATTGTGAATTCTAGTTCAACCTTAGACACCAAAGCCGTCTGATTATCCTTGGACCATCTTCACTGGGGAGAATCTGCCTGAAATACTGTACATGAAGTAGTCTAGGCTAGTGTCTTTTAACCTGGGCAACGTTAAGATATGTGGACTTCAACTCCCAGAATTCTCCTGCCTGCATGGCTGGCAAGGGAATTCTGGGAGTAGAAGTCCACCTATGTGTTGAAAAACACTGGGCTAGGCAGAACAGAAAGCTCACCCCTAAAGGAGCTGATGAGATGGGACACGATTGGTTTCCTACGTTAGATTCCCCCTTTTTTGAATTTTTAACTCATTTATTCAATTCGTGAACTAATTCCTTTTAATTCACGGGAGGAATAGCATGTCCCATGAGGTTAGGTTAGCCCCCCCCCCACACCCTTTCATTTTTCTTTAGCAGATGAAAGCTTTCATTTTTTTAGGAAGGAAAATCATATTAGTCCCGCCATTTCAAAAGAAACCGGATAGCTCCTTTCCAAACTCAGACATTTTTTATTAAAAGATAGAAATTTCCTGCCTTTTAATAAAAGTTGAGAATTTAAAGGGGTGGGGTGGGGGGCTTACCAGGTTCCTTCTGATTTTAGGAAGAAGGTTGAGTCAGGTCTGATTTGTCAGATGTTCAAAAACAGGAGATTTTAAAGGATGTGTCTGTCAATCAATCAATCAATCAATTTCATTTACAGGTTGTCCCCGACTTACCACAATTCATTCAGTGACCGGTTACATGACCATCTTCACACTTACAACCCTTGCAGCATCCCCAGGGTCATGTGATCGAAATTCAGATGCTTGGCAACTGACAGGTACTTGTGACAGTTGCAGTGTCCCAGGGTCACGTGATCCCCTTTTGTGACCATCTGTCAGGCAAAGTATTCCAAGTGTGGCCTTACCAAGGCATTGTAATACCACTTTACAAGGCCTTGGTAAGGCCACACTTGGAATACGGCATCCAGTTTTGGTCACCACGATGTGAAAAAGATGCTGAGACTCTAGAAAGAGTGCAGAGAAGAGCAACAAAGATGATTAGGGGACTGGAGGCTAAAACATACAAGGAACGGTTGCTGAAATTGGGTAGGTCTAGTTTAATGAAGAGAAGGACGAGGGGGGACATAGCTGTGTTCCAGTATCTCAGGGGCTGCCCCAAAGAAGAGGGAGTCAAGCTATTCTCCAAAACCCCTGAAGGCAGGACAAGAAGCAACGGATGGAAACTAACCAAGGAGAGAAGCAACCTAGAACTAAGGAGAAACTTCCTGACAGTTAGAACAATTAACCAGTGGAACAACCTGCCTCCAGAAGCGGTGAATGCTCCAACACTGGAAGTTTTTAAGAAGAGACTGGACAGCCATCTGTCTGAAGTGGTGTATAGGGTTTC
>NW_015390866.1:26126-32268 GCF_001527695.2 Protobothrops mucrosquamatus | reverse complement strand
GGTGGCCATACCTACAAATTCAAATGAGATATGAAAAAGACGTTAAAACGACGGGATTTTATAAAGAACAGACAGACTTTGGTCAAATACTGCTAAAAGCAGATGAAAAATTGATTAAGAAACTCGATAGATTTCTGTTAAACTTAAGCCTGCCCTTTCTGAGAACCATGAGGACTGGAAACTTAACTGCGGTTTCAAAGGCATTTCTTTATTTATTCAACGAATTTAGGCACCGCCCATCTGTCTGTCTCCCAGTATTTGAGGGGCTGCCCCAAAGAAGAGGGGGGGGTCAACCTATTCTCCCAAGCGCCAGAAAGCAAGACGAGAAACGATGAATGGAAACTGCAGGCGGTCCTTGACGTACCGCCACAACTGGGCCCAAAATTTAGGTTGCTAAGTGAGGAATGTGTTGCCCAATTTTATGACTTTTCTTGCTACGTTTGTTAAGCGGATCACCGCAGTTGTTAAATTAGTAACCCGGTTGTTAAATGAATCTGGCTTACCCATTGGCTTTGCTTGTCAAAAGGTCGCAAAAGGGGATCACGTGACTCCGGGACGCTGCAACCGTCATAAATATGAATCAGTTGTCAAGCATCCGAATGTAAGTCACGTGACCATGGGGATGCTGCGACGGTCGTAAGTGTGAAAAATGGTTGTAAGTCACTTTTTTCAGTGCCGTTGTAACTTTCAATGGTCCCTAAGCGACCTGTTGTAAGTTGAGAACTACATGTAATCAAGGAGAGAAGCAAGTGGTCATAAGTGGAGGACTGGTTGTAAGCAGTGGTGGGATTCAGCCGGTTCGCACCAGTTGTTTATTCACACCAGTTTGGCAGAACCGGCTGTTAAATTTTGTTGAGTTCAGAGAACCGGCTGAATCCACACTCCTTCCAGAAGTTCATTCTGGAAGAGGCCTCCCAGGCCAAGAAGGGCCCACTGGAAGTGCATGGATGCCACTTCCAGAAGTCCCTTCTAGGTCTCTGAGGCCTGGAGGAGGCCTCCCAGGTTTAGAAGGGCCCGCTGGAAGTGTGTGGATGCCACTTCCGGAAGTCCGTTCTAGGCCTCTGAGGCCTGGAGGAGGCCTCCCAGGCCTAGAAGGGCCCGCTGGAAGTGCGTGGATGCCACTTCCGGAAGTCCGTTCTAGGCCTCTGAGGCCTGGAGGAGGCCTCCCAGGCCTAGAAGGGTCCGCTGGAAGTGCGTGGATGCCACTTCTGGAAGTCCGTTCTAGGCCTCTGAGGCCCGGAGGAGGCCTCCCAGGCCTAGAAGGGCCCGCTGGAAGTGCGTGGATGCCACTTCCAGAAGTCCATTCTCTCTCATTTTTCTAGCCATTAATAGAAATTATCCCATGTTCTAAAGAACACTGAGTCTTCTTTCTCTTTTATCTTTAAAGTCAATCTATCCATTTCTGCACACTCTAGAATTTTCTTAATTAGCACTTCTTCCGCTGGTAAATTTTTATTTTCCCAGTGTTGGGCAAATACAATTCTTGCTGCCGTTAGGACGTGTAGTGTTAAATATCTGCAATCTTTCTCATATAATGAGCTCCTATTATTCCTCACAAAAATAATTCTGGTTTATAGCCTTTTTGTTTTTTAGTCATTTTCTCCAACCATAAATGTATTTTAACCCGAAATCTTTTTGCTTTGGGGCATGCCCGCCAGATATGATAATAAGTACCTGGTCTCTGTTTACATTTCCAACAGTGGTTTGAAGTATTTTTAAACATTTTTGTCCCTGTGACCGCTTTTGACCCATTTGGACTTTGAAACTCTTGAATTGATCTCTTTATTCAATCTATTTATTCAATGAGCCACTGATCGGATACCGGCCTTGTCTTTCTCTCCCTCCATCCCACCACGCTGGGATATACCTGGTGTAATAAAGTCTGCAGCTGGTAAGAAAAAAGTAATTTTATTTCCAGCCCAAGGCAATATTGGTTTTCTATTTGCCCTCTCTGCCTGTTAGTGAGCAGGGGGGGGGAAAGAAAAAACCAAACCCACGTGATTTTATTTAAAAAAATAGAGGATTTGAGCAACCAAAGCAGGTAATTGTCTAGTAAAGGACCTCAGGAGGACGTTAGGAAATTTCTTAAAAGATAATTCACAGCCCTTAGGAATAATAATAATAACAACGGTCAGGACAATAATAATCCTTAATTGCGGTTAAAGGAAAAATTAAAACAATAAGGCGACATCGCGGTGGAAAAGGTCATTCTCTGAACAGATTTTAAAGAGTGTTTAGGCCTCGGGTCTCCTTTTATTCCTTTGTGGCTTATTGTGTACTGTATATGCACACGTCCCTGACCGACAATTTTGAGCGCAGTGCAAAGACAAAGGTCCACATTTCTCTTCATAACAATATGACCTTGCCCATTATAGTTGTAAATTGTGACAGACATAAAAATGGGTCATTCTGTAACCGTCCCGATTTTACTGTCTGTTTTTGCAGGGGTTGTTAAACGAGGGCCATGTTTGTAAAGTGACCGCTGCGGTCATTAAATGAACACTGGGGCCGTTTAGTGAAGCCATCCCAAAAAGAGGATATAAGTGATCCTCCACTTATGACCGTAACGGAGAATCCTCCATAGTACGGGGGACTTACGACTGTTCATTGAACGAGGATTCAAAGTTATGATGGCACTGAAAAAAACTATGTCCTGTCCTCGCAGTTACAACTGCTGCACCAGCCATGATGGTGATTGGGGCCTTTGGCAAATGGCTCATATTTACAACCGTCGCAGCGTCCCGCAAATCATGTGGTTGCGATTTGTGATCTTCCCAAGAAAAAGTCAACGAGGGAGCCGGCAGGGAAGGGTACAAATCACAACCATGTTATGTCTCGCTTTGTGACTGTGCTGGTTTGCTTAATGACTGTGGCAAAAAGATTGTAGAATCGGGGTGCAGTCGCTTGATGCCTCGTTTATTGACTGTGCAGCTCAAGCGATGAGATTTCCCATCCCAATTCTGGTCATAAGTTGAGGACTGCCTGCACAGGATATATTGGCCCATGGCCACATGACCACAACCTGCCATTTCTGTGCCAAAGAAGCAGAATTTGATCTTGATGCTGTACCTGCCCTCTTGCAGAGGTTCACACACACACACATACCCACACCGTTGCATTTGGACACCCCTAGACCTTATTTGAAGCACCTCCAGAAATATTTAGTTTTAAAACCCTGGGCTAAATGAATCTTTTTGCCACATGCACTTTATATGCCTTGGTAAGGCCACACCTGGAATACTGCATAATATGGTTTTGGTCACCGTATTATATATATATAAAAAAGATGTTGAGACTTTAGAAAGAGTACAGAGAAGAGCAACAAAGATGCTTAGGGGACTGGAGGCTGAAATAATATACAAAAAACGGTTGCTGGAATTGGGTATATCCAGTTTAATGAAGAGAAGGACGAGGGGGGACATGATAGCAGTCTTCCAGTATCTCAGGGGTTGCCCCAAAGAAGAGGGAGTCAAGCTATTCTCCAAAGCCCGTGAAGGCAGGACAAGAAGCAACGGATGGAAACTAACCAAGGAGAGAAGCAACCTAGAACTAAGGAGAAACTTCCTGACAGTAAGAACAGTTAACCAGTGGAACAACCTGCCTCCAGAAGCGATGAATGCCCCAACACTGGCAGTTTTCAAGAAGAGACTGGACAGCCATTTGTCCAAAATGGTATAGGGTTTCCTGCCTGAGCAGGGGGTTGGACTAGATGACCTCCAAGGTCCCTTCCAACTTTATTATTATTATTATTATTATTATTATTATTATTATTATTATTATTATTATTATTATTATTATTATTATTATTATTATTATTATTACACAGTATGATAAAGAAAAAAACTCCACTGGAGGATCCACTTGCCATTGGGGCTTGGAAGTTTGTTCGTTCATTCATTCTTTTTATTTTTTAAAACTAGCTGTACCCGGCCATGCGTTGCTGTGGCTCAGTCTGGTTAAATGGAAAAGAAAGAAAAGAGAAAGCGCACGTTTGTAATATGTTTAATTTCACAATGCTTATGGGCATACAATATATGTCCAACAGATGGCGCTGTTTTTTTAAAAAAACATGTTTTTACCTGTCACAGGTGTGACATCTATATAATATAGGTATATAAAAACACGCACGTATTCGAATGCAACGTTGTGTCAAAATTTCAAAGCAATCGGTGAAGAACTTTCGGAGATTTAAGATTTTGAACAAACGAATATTTACATTTTTATTTATATAGATTTACTTATTTAAATACATCCACCCACCTATGTATGCATGCATGCATCCATCTGTCCATGCACCCATGCACCCATGCACCCATGCACCCATGCACCCATCCATCCATCCATCCATCCATCCATCCATCCATCCATCCATCCATCCATCCATCCATCCATCCATCCATATCTCAGCCCATATCAAACAACAGACTCCGGGTGTGAACAGTCCTAAAATCAATTAAAGCAATGAAAAACACAATACCAAAAGGAAAAAAAAAAAAGAAGTTTGTAGCTTTGGCTAGATTTCACCCCCCCCTCCTCCCAGCCCCCCGGCCCCCCCTGAGCTGCAATTGTGGGGCCATATTCAGTCTATGACACAGGAATAAACCTCGTCCAATTGATTCTCCCCTGTCTCTCTCAGCCTGTGAAGACATAAAAACACCATAATATATCACCCTTCTGGCTCGCGGGGAAGATGGCCGTTTTGTCCAGCAAGCAATTTACTCAGAAATTGATTCTTCCACGCGTCAGATCCATCCATTTGGGATATAAACGAGGCAGGCAGAGATGTTTGAGGAGGTTGAATGGAACTTCAGCCTGGCAACCGAGCAAGGGACTCAGAGGCCAGCCCTCCAGGGTGGACTTGTCTAGGCTCTGTTTGTGGTGAGATGTTGAAAGACTTCCATTTGAAAGGTTAAGGAATTGCAACGATCAGCTAGCGAAAGCTCCAATTTAGCCAGTCTCCTCCGCAAAAGAATATAGAATCCTAAGGCTGGAAGGGCACTTGGAGGTCTTCTAGTCCAACCCTTGTCCAAGGCAAGAGACCACTTTACAAGGCCTTGGTAAGGCCATACTTGGAATACTGCATCCAGTTTTGGTCACCACGATGTAAAAAAGAGGTTGAGACTCTAGAAAGAGTGCAGAGAAGAGCAACAAAGATGATTAGGGGACTGGAAGCTAAAACATATAAGGAACGGTTGCTGGAATTGGGTCTGTCTAGACCAGGGGTAGGCAACCTTGGCTCTTTTATGATTCATGAACTTCAACTCCCAGAATTCCTGAGCCAGCATAGCTCAGCTTGGAAACCTCTCCCTTTCCCCTCAGCGTGGCTGGCTCAGGGATTCTGGGAGTTGAAGTCCACGAGTCATAAAAGGGCCAAGTTTGAAGACCCCTGCTTTTAATCTTCGTCCTAGGGTAGGGGTAGGCAACCTTGGCTCTTTTATGATTCGTGGACTTCAACTCCCAGAATTCCTGAGCCAGCCATGCTGAGGGGAAAGGGAGAGGTTTCCAAGCTGAGCCATGTTGGCTCAGGAATTCTGGGAGTTGAAGTCCACGAGTCATAAAAGAGCCAAGGTTGCCTACCCCTGGTCTAGTCTAATGAAGAGAAGGACAAGGGGGGACATGACAGCAGTCTTCCAATATCTCAGGGGCTGCCACAAAGAAGAGGAAGTCAAGCTATTCTCCAAAGCACCTGGAGGCAGGACAGGAAGCAACGGATGGAAACTGATCAAGGAGAGAAGCAACCTAGAACTAAGGAGAAACTTCCTGACAGTGAGAACAATTAACCAGTGGAACAACCTGCCTCCAGAAGTGGTGAATGCTCCAACACTGGAAGTTTTTAAGAAGAGACCGGACAGCCACTCGTCCGAAATGGTGTAGGGTTCCCTGCCTGAGCAGGGGGTTGGACTTGATGACCTCCAAGGTCCCTTCCAACTTTATTATTAATTAATTTATAATAATAATAATAGTAAAGTTGGAAGGGACCTTGAAGGTCATCTAGTCCAACCCCCTGCTCAGGCAGGAAACCCTATACCATTTCGGACAAATGGCTGTCCAGTCTCTTCTTAAAAACTTCCAGTGTTGGAGCATTCACCGCTTCTGGAGGCAGGTTGTTCCACTGGTTAATTGTTCTCACTGTCAGGAAGTT
>NW_015390866.1:23841-25795 GCF_001527695.2 Protobothrops mucrosquamatus | reverse complement strand
CTGTTAATGCAGCCTAGCACTGTGTTGGCCTTTTTGGCAGCTGCAGCACACTGCTGGCTCATATTTAGGTGATTGTCCACTAGGACTCCGAGGTCCCTCTCACAGTTACTACTATTGAGCAAGGTGCCACCTATGCTGTACTTGTGCAATTGGTTTTTCTTGCCTAAATGTAGAACCTTGCTTTTTTCACCATTGAATTGTTATTGTTATTGTTATTGTTCCATCCTGGACAAATGGCTGTCCTGTCTCTTCTTAAAAGCCTCCAGTGTTGGAGCACGCACAATGTCTGGAAGGAAGTTGTTCCACTGATTCCATGGGTTTGTTAATAACAGTTCATGCCAAACAAACCTTATTTCATTCTTTGATAAAGTGACTAAATCAGTAGACCAGCAAAATGCTGTGGACATAGTATACTTAGATTTCAATAAGGCATTTGACAAAGTAGACCACAACCTGCTACTTATTAAGCTAGAAAAAGGTGGGATAGACAACATCACCACCAGATGGATTTGTAGCCAGCTGACAAACCGTACTCAATGAGTAGTCCTCAATGGTACTACATCCACATGGAGAGAAGTAAGCAGTGGGATACCACAAGGTTCTGTCTTAGGTCCAGGACTCTTCAATATCTTCATAAATGACTTAGATGAGAGAATAAAAGGGGAAGTCATCAAATTTGCAGATGACACTAAACTGGCAGGAATAGCCAACACCCCAGAAGACAAGCTCAGGATCCAAAAAAAGATCTTGACAAACTTGAACAATGGGCCCTAGCCAACAAAATGTATTTTAATATGGAGAATAAGCAAAGTTTTATATTTAGGCAGGAAAAATCAAAGGTGTAAGTACAGATTAGGTGAGACCTGGCTCAAAAACAGTAACTGTGAGAGGGACCTTGGAGTCCTAGGATCCAGCACACTGCTGGATCACTTGACTATGATCCAGCAGTGTGCAGCAGCAGCCAAAAAAGATAATACAATCCTGGGTTGTATAAGCAGAGGTATAGAATTGAGATCACATGGAGTATTAGTACTGCTTTATAAAACCCTAGTAAGACCACACCTGGAATACTGCAACCAATTTTGTTCAACATACTACAAAAAAGATGTTGAGACTTTGGAAAAAGTTCAGAGAAGAGCAACTAAAATGATCAAAGGCCTGGAGACTAAAACATACGAAGAACGGCTGTGGGACTTGGGTTTGACCAGTCTAAAGAAAAGAAGAAATAGGGGAGACATGATAGCAGTGTGACAGTATTTGAGGGGCTGCCACAAAAGAGGAGGGAGTCAAATTATTCTCCAAAGCACCAGAGGGCAGGACAAGAAACAATGGTTGGAAACTAATCAAGGAGAGAAGCAACCTGGAATTAAGAAGAAACTTTCTAACAGTGAGGACAATTAACCAGTGGAACAGTTTGCCTCCAGAAGTTGTGGATGCTCCATCACTGGAGGCCTTTAAGAAGAGACTAGACAGCCACTTGTCTCAAATTGTATAGGGCAGGGGTAGGCAACCTTGGCTCTTTTATGACTTGTGGACTTCAATTGCCAGAATTTCTGAGCCAGCCATGCTGAGGGGAAAGGGAGAGGTTTCCATGAATTCTGGGAGTTGAAGTCCACGAGTCATAAAAGAGCCAAGGTTGCCTAGTCTTGGGCAATGAATATGGAGAGTGACCACTTCCTTAGAGGAGAACGGGGGTCTTCAGATGACATCTTTCAAGGTTGGCCTTAGTGAATTAACAATCTTGGTGTCCAAAATTTTGCCAGTGGCTGGAGGGGGAGGACCTGATTGGAAATCTTGGATATTTCAGCTATCAAAATCAGGATGATTTTGGACATGTATGCCCAGGAACCAGAAGAAGTGACTATGTAAACAGCAGTAGGCAATCGGAACTGGAGTGATCCTCTTCCCCCTTCTTTTCCTCCTCCTCCTCCTCCTCCTCCTCCTCCTCCTCCTC
>NW_015390866.1:19015-20376 GCF_001527695.2 Protobothrops mucrosquamatus | reverse complement strand
CCTTTTCGCTTTATGAGACACCTCCCAGGGAAATGGGGGAAGGAGGGAGAGAGAGAGAGAGAGAGAGAGAGACAGAGAGAGAGAGAGAGAGAGAGAGAGAGAGAGAGAGAGAGAGAGAGAGAGAGAGAGAGAGAGAGAGAGAGAGAGAGAGAGAGAGAGAGAGAGAGAGAGAGAGAGAGAGAGAGAGAGAGAGAGAGAGAGAATTACACAACATGATTAGGGAAAGTCAGGCATTTAGAGCTGGTTGGAAAGAGATGGTTTTTCCAACGCAATCTCTCATTTGGCTTGGGGTGATTAAAAGTAAATTAGGGGAGAGAAAAAAGGCCGCCGCCAAACACACGAGAAAGGAAGTTGGATCCATGTCAAGAGCGCCTTTTCGGTATTCAAATGGTGTTGGTCTGGCCGCATTGAAGCTTTTCCACAGGAATAATCATGTACAGTAGGCTGGGACTGTCTAAAATGTTTGCACTGGGGACCAGCAGAAAAATTTCCAATAATGAGCTAAGGGAGTTATTCAAGAGCAGAGAGGGAAATTTATCTGTTGTATGTCTCTACCGTATGTCTCTATCTATCTATCTATCTATCTATCTATCTATCTATCTATCTATCTATCTATCTATCTATCTATCCATCCATCCATCCATCCATCCATCCATCCATCCATCCATCCATCCACCTATCCATCTATCTTATCTAATCCATTCATTCATCCATCCATTCATTCATCCATCCACTCATCCATCCATTGACTGTCTCCCTCTCTCTCTCTCTCCCAACTCTTTCTCTGCCTCTCTCTCTGTGTGTCTCTCTAATCTCTCTCTCATCTATCTATCTCCATCCATCCATCCTCTGTCTGTCTCTCTCTAATCTATCTATCTGTCTGTCTGTCTGTTTCTCTCTCATCTATCTATCTATCCATCTATCCATTTCTATACTTATCCATCCATTTATCCATCCATTTATCCATCCATTGTCTATCATTTGTCTCTTGCCCATCTTTCTGTCTATCTCTCTCTCCATCTCCCTCTCTCTAGTCTCTCTATCTCAGTTGAGAGATCTATCCTTATCCATCCATCCATCCATCCATCCATCCATCCATCCATCCATCCATCCATCCATCCATCTATCATCTATCTCTATCTCTCTCCTTCTACCTCTACTGTATCTATCTATCTATCTATCTATCTATCTATCTATCTATCTATCTATCTATCTATCTATCTATCTATCTATCTATCTATCTATCTATCTATCTATCTATCTATCTATCTATCTATCTATCTGTCTGTCTGTCTGTCTGTCTGTCTGTCTGTCTGTCTGTCTGTCTGTCTGTCTGTCTGTCTGTCTGTCTGTCTGTCTGT
>NW_015390866.1:13737-14955 GCF_001527695.2 Protobothrops mucrosquamatus | reverse complement strand
TTTTCTCCTCCCTCTCCCCCCTCTGCCTTCCCTTCTTCTACTTTCTCCCTCTTCCTCTCCCTCCCCTCTCCTCCTCCCTTTTCCTCTCCCCCCCTCTCTCCCTGGCCCTCCCCCTCTCTCCGTCTCCTTTTCCTTCTTGTTCTCTCTTTCTCTCCTTCCCCTCCCTCTTTCCCTCTCTCCTTCTCTCTCTCTCTCTCCCACCCCTCCTTCTCCCTCTCCCTTTCCTTTCCTCTCTCCCTTTCTGTAATGCTGCTGAGTGGCGGGACCCGGTTAACCGCTAAGACTAATGCGCTGCCTTTAGTCTTCTAAAATGCAGTGCTCAGCTGTTCCCCTGCCCCATAGATATATACCCTCTGGCTCCGTAGATCTGTCGATTCTGAACAAGGGCGGAACTGGTCCTATCCTGCCCGTTGGTGGTCAACGTAAGTGAAAACCACTGAAAGTGGAACGCTCCCTCCTGCCTTTGTTTCAGGGGGGACAACATAACCAGGCGCCACTTGTTCCCCTTCTTTTCATAATCTGTATCTGTAAGCCTCCGGAAAATGAATCCGTGTCAGTCAGAATTTTCTCCTCCAAATATCATCCAGGCCGCCAAGAAAACACAAGACTTCAAAGGAGGACGGGGTTTCAGTTTGAGCGTTGGTTTGCCAAGGGTGCCTTCAGTGGGAGCCAAGCCGATTCCTGTGTCTCTTAAGCACGGCATCCGTTAGAAGGCCCTCTTAGCTGGCTCCAGTTTCTTTTATTTAACAGAATAACGAAATTGGAAGGGACCTTGGAGGTCATCTAGTCTAACCCCCCTGCTCAGGCAGGAAACCCTATCCCATTTCAGACAAATGGCTGTCCAGTTTCTTCTTAAAAACTTCCAGCATTGGAGCATTCACCGCTTCTGGAGGCAGGTTGTTCCACTGGTTAATGGTTCTCACTGTTAGGAAGTTTCTCCTTAGTTCTAAGTTGCTTCTCTCCTTGATTAGTTTCCATCTGTTGCTTCCTGTCCTGCCTTCAGGCGCTTTGGAGAAGAGCTTGACTCCCTCTTCTTTGCGGCAGCCCCTGAGATACTGGAAGACTGCTATCATGTCCCCCCTCGTCCTTCTCTTCGTTAAACTAGACATATCCAATTCCAGCAACAGTTCCTTATATGTTTTAGCCTCTAGCCCTCTAATCTTTCTTTCTTTCTTTCTTTCTTTCTTTCTTTCTTTCTTTCTTTCTTTCTTTCTTTCT
>NW_015390866.1:7917-11287 GCF_001527695.2 Protobothrops mucrosquamatus | reverse complement strand
GTAGGATCTAACCTGTATCCTTGCCTGTGTTCGGTCGAATTCGGTTCGGCTCCTCCTCCAACTGCTCTCCAGGCGTCTTTTCCGGCGCTTCATCTCTCTCAGCTCCCCGGTAAACCAGGGAGCCAATTGAGATCTGCGCCGGGTCAGAGGCCGCAAAGGCACGACTCGGTCCAATGCTGCGGCAGCGGCCGTCTCCCAGACCCTGAACACGATTTAGATAATTTAAATTAAATTATTTTTGTGTCTTGCAGTGTGGGAAAAGAGATCATGGCTCTATATTTTTCTTCTTCTGTGTAATGTTTTTTCAGGTTTTTTTTCTAGCATTTTTCAGCTTGAAGATGGGTGGACTTCAACTCCCAGAATTCCCCAGCCAGGATGGGGGATTGTGGGAGTTGAAGTTCACCCCTCTTCAAGCTGCCAAGATTGAGAAACTGCTTTAACCCGTCTATTTTTGTTGTTGTTTCACATTCCCAACTTCCATTTCTCTTTGCACGGCTCAGGTTTCTAGTCCCTTATGATCCTCATTGCCCTTCTTTGAACTTCTTCCAGTTCCTGGGAATCTTTCTCAAACCGAACTGCCTGACAACCAAGCTTAGCAAACGGGGGAAATTTATTAAACGTCTTGTACTTGTAGATTTTATTCTGTTTGGCTCGATTCAATGACAGGACTGTTCCAAACTTGGTTTGTTTTCCTATAATTTGGGAAGAAAAATGGGAAAATCCATTTTTTCTCTCTCTCTCTCTCTTTCCTTCCAGCCTTAAGTCAAAGGCAAGCTTTTTAAAAAGTCAGTGAGAGAGAGAGAGAGAGAGAGAGAGAGAGAGAGAGAGAGAGAGAATAAATGTTCATACTGTAGTTATTTCTTGGGAGACAAATTATTTTTCCCACCTCTTGAAATGTTCTGAAACGCATTCATTTTCAGAGCACATTACTTTTATAAGCTTTGGCAAGGTGCATTGTCTGATTCTCCCCCCCTCCTCCTTTTTTATTTTATTTTATTTTACCAGCACTGGCTGCCACGGGGTGCTGTGGACGTGTGGTGTGTGTGAGTGTTTGTGTGTTTCATTTCTTTCTTTCTTCCTTTCTCCCCCTTTCCTATTTCACCATCTGACACCGGAGACCGGTGGGTAAGTGATGAAATGCGTTTGGGAAAATGGCAATCTTTTCAAACAACCGGGGCTTATTGTGGAGATTGCAACATAAAACAGATGACGGCCCTGCCTGACAGCTAATTGTGTCTGCCTTAATTACAACAAGAATTTAATCGGCTGTGGAAAGCGGTTTGAGAAACTCGGAGAAGCATCTGGAAGTTTCCTATCTAGCCTGGATGGCTGAATGCAGCAGAAGATGTGGCGACGCTACAGGAAGTCCTCAACTTTTGACCACAGTTGAGCCCCAAGCGAGACAGTTGTTAAGTGAGTTTGGCCCCATTTTATGAGCGTTCTTGCCGTAGTTGTTAAGTGAATCATCGCGGTTATTCAGTTTGTAACCTGGTTGTTAAGTGAACCTACTTCCCCTCCTTGACTTGTCAGAAAGTCGCACAAGGGGATCACGTGACCCCGGGACGCTGCAAACCGTCATAAATAGGAACCAGTTGCCATGGTCTGAATTTGGATCACGTGACCCTGGGGATCCTACAACGGCAGTAAGTGTGAAAACTGGTCCTAAGTCACTTTTTTCAGTGCCTTGTAACTTTGCACTGTGGGAAGTCAGCGCCCCCCAGAGAAGGAAATATTAAAAGAGCAGAATATTATATTTCCTCAAAGGATCTTAAAGAGGCAGAAAAGCAGGCCCAGTTTTTTCTTAATATCCCCAAGTCTCCCTCCCCCAAGCAGAAACCAGCTCTGTAGAAATGCAGATGTAATAATCCATTCAGGAAGATTGGAGCCCTCCAGCTAGAAGCTTAGGAAGACAAAGACACCTAAAATCTACATACCCCACCCAAATTCTAAGGACAGGAAACATAATAGGATTAACCCACCACCACCAGAATGCCAGAAAGGCACACTCAGACTCAGGTCAAAGTACACGACACAGGAAATACAAAGCCTCAAACAGGAACAGGAAACAACCTCAAGAGTCCCAGAAGCTATAAAAGCCCACCACTCTGCTCTATGTGGTCACTTTTTCCAGAGCCATGCTTCTGTCTGGCTCTCCTCTTCAATAAATTACAATAAACTTCTTTCTAAAGCAGTCACCATGGTGTTTATTCCCGGCTTGGACTGGACCCTGATCCCTCCACAGTACGGTCACTAAACAAGCTGTTGTAAGTTGAGGACTGTCTGGATAGAGCAGTGTTTCTCAACCTTGGCTGCTTTAAGATATGCGGACTTCAACTCCCAGAATTCCCCAGCCAGCTAGGATTGGGCTAAAAAAGCTTGCAAAATCAGATATGACTCGTTTTTGCGCTGCATGGTGGCACGGCGTCCCATGGCGCAGCAGTGTCCTGTGTTCGTGCCTCAAGGCGTTGCAGCGGCCCATTTTTGCACTGCGCGACACAGCATCCTGTTTTTGTGCTCCGCGGCTGCGGCGCTAGCGTGTGTGGGGGTGTGTGCGCGTGCATGTGTACGCACTGGCCAGACTGTCCCGTGGCCCAGTGGCCAGCAGCCCACGGCCCACTACTGGGCTGTGGCCCACAGGTTGGGGGACCCCTGGACTAGAAGACCTCCAAGGTCCCTTCCAAATCTGTTACTCTGTTATTCTGTAAAAGCACTATGGTGTGGTATATAAGTCTAAGTGCTATTTCTATTAAGAGTGCAGAGAAGAGCAGCAAAGATGATTAGGAGAACTGGAAGCTAAAACACATGAAAAGAATGACTCACAGTGACATGATAGCTGTCTTCCCAGGGGCTGCCCCAAAGAAGAGGGAGTCAAGCTATTCTCCAAAGCGCATGAAGGCAGGACAAGAAGCAACCAATGAAAACTAATCAAGGAGAGAAGCAACCTGGAACTAAGGAGGGATTTCCTGACAGTGAGAACAATTAACCAGTGGAACGACTTGCCTCCAGAAGTTGTGGGTGCTCCAACACTGGAAGTCTTTAAGAAGAAACTGGACGACCATTTGACTAGGATGGCATAAGCCCTGAGTAGGCAGTTGGACTAGAAGACCTCCAAGTGCCCTTCCAGCCTTGTGATTCTATGTTGTATGTTCCTTCAGCTGGGCTATGATGCGTAGAAAAAACACCCCCCTTGTTTCTATGGAGATTCTCAGTCAATCCAGGTCATGGTTGTCCCAAAGGTGCTTTTTTCACGAGACAACTGGAGTTTCTGGTTTTTCTCTGAGACGTTTCGCTTCTCATCCAAGAAGCTTCTTCAGCCCTGAAGAGGTCCAGTTGCTCGTGAAAAAGCACCTTTGGGACACCCATTGTTTGC
>NW_015390866.1:0-7428 GCF_001527695.2 Protobothrops mucrosquamatus | reverse complement strand
ATCATGGTTCAGTCCAAGCCGGGAATAAATAATATGGCGACTGCTTTAGAAAGAAGGTTGCAGTTTATTGAAGAGGAGAGCCAGACAGGAAGATGGCTCTGGAAGAAATGAGAGAGAGCACATGTAGGGAGTGGGTTTTTATACCCTCTGGGGCCTTTTGTTTGGAGTTGTTCCTGTGGCATGAACTTTGACCGTGAGGCTGCAAAAGCTATTGAGCAGAGAGAGAGAGAGACTAACCGAGGATGAACTCATGAACTCACGATACAGGTATTTCTCAACTCACAACCACAGTTAGCTTCAGCATTGCCATTGTTAAGAAACATGGTTGTTAAGAGAGTCATGCTCCATTTTACAATCCTTTTTGCCCTGATTGTTCAGTAAGCACTGCAGTTGTTAAGGGAATCACAAGGTTGTCAAGCAAATCCAGCTTTCCCCATTGATGCTGTTTGTCAGAAAGTCGCAAAAGGTGATCACATGACCCCAGGACGCTGCAACCGCATGCTGGCTATGAATTTTGGGAGCTGAACTCCACCAATGCTGGCTGGGGAATTCTGGGGTTCTGAAGTCCACAATGCTGGCTGGGGAATTCTGGGAGCTGAAGTCCACAATGCTGGCTGGGGAATTCTGGGAGTTGTAGTCCACAAATGCTGCCTTGGGAATTCTGGGAGTTGAAGTCCACAAAGGCTGGCTGGAGAATTGTGGGAGCTGAAGTCCACAATGGTAGCTGGGGAATTCTGGGAGCTGAAATCCACAATGCTGGCTGGGGAATTCTGGGAGTTGAAGTCCACAATGCTGGCTGGGGAATTCTGGGAGTTGTAGTCCACAAATGCTGGCTGGGGAATTCTGGGAGTTGAAGTCCACAAAGGCTGGCTGGAGAATTGTGGGAGCTGAAGTCCACAATGCTGGCTGGGGAATTCTGGGAGTTGTAGTCCACAAATGCTGGCTGGGGAATTCTGGGAGTCCACAAATCTGAAAGTTGCCATATTTGAAAAAAATATACTGTCCTAAACAGCAGTGGGTAGAAACTTTAACTCAATGAACTGGCTATAAATAAGGCTGAGAAATTCACATTACAGTTTCCAGACACTGTACTGACTCCAAGAGTAGCCTTCGCGAAAGCTTCCTGCGATCCGGAGATTGGATGGAACATGCCAGAAGCCCGGGGTTTGACGAAACTGGAGCAGGCAGAAAGCTTTGACTCTGGCAAGGCGTGAAGCAGTTTCTTGGCGTGTGCTGGCTGTAAAGTTGTGAACTGCCTTTTCACTCATCACTGGGTAGAAGGAAATGTGTACAAGTTCACATTTGCAGCATGAAAAGGTTTTGCATTGTGAGAAACATCAAAATTGCAGGCAGGAACAACTTTTTAAAAATTAAGCATTTACGTATTTCAGTTATATGAAGCCTAAGTGGAAGCAGGGAAGTACAAAAAGCTTAAAAGCAACTAAATTTTATTTTATTTTATTTTGTTTTGTTTTGTTATTATTTTATTTTATTTTATTTTATTTTATTATTATTGTATTTTATTTTATTTTTTATCTTATCTATCATCTCACCTCACCTCACCTCACCTCACCTCACCTCACCTCACCTCACCTCACCTCACCTCACCTTACCTTACCTTATCTTACCTTATCTTATCTTATCTTATCTTATCTTATCTTATCTTATCTTATCTTATTATTTTATCTCATCTCATCTCACCCAGCAGACTTTCACGTCAAAGTTGGGACTCGAACTCACTGTCTCCTGGTGATTGGCTCAAAATGACCCAGCTGGCTTTCATGGCTGGAACTTAGGCCCTCCCAATTTGTAACCTGGGGGAGAATATACAAATTTAACCAATTCTACCATACAGTAATTATTCTGGGGAGACTCTGAGCGAAGCTGACTTAATCAGTCTCCTTAAAGAGAATAATTATTCTCGATAAAAAAAAAATGGCAGAGATGCGTTTGGCTTCTTCTACACTCTGGAAGCCAAGCTGCTAGTCCTCAGTGGCTCTACTTCCGATTTTCTCTGCTTCTCTTCGTTTGGATCCGTTGCTGGGTAGAAATGCCGTTTATTCTGTGCAAAACTCCTCTCTTAATATAATTGACAAGCTTTTCCATCCGTTTTATCCAGTCTGGCGTGTCACGATCCACGAAGTGCTGAGAGACATGTCCTACTGTGTTGAAGATGCCACCATTTGTGCGATTTGTCATCTTCGGATGCTTGATGTGTTCGGACAGCGCTGTGGATTGACAGCCGAGCCAAGGGCGAAGTCTGGTGCTTGTCAGTCACGATGACGGCCTGCTGCTACAAGTTCGAATGGCGCTTCCCCGCCCAGGAAGCATCAGCCTGCGTTTCGTTGCCGATTTCCAAAAAGACAAATTCAGGCACCCCGCTGGGATGTTTTGTAAAATTCTGAAAGATGTTTCATTTGCTGCATTTCTTGATTGCTAACTTCATCAGAATTTGGGGAGAGAAATCTCCTGGGTCTGTTTTAGGGAGGAAGTATGGATCTTCTTGAGAGCTGATCACTGGCGTGTCAAGTTTACGGAATGACTGATTTGGGCTTTTAGATCCCAGGAAATGGGCTCATATTGCTCAAATCAGATCCGTCAAAAGCCATTCGAGCACAAGTAGATGACAGGAGTGTAAACCAGAGGGGTTTTTTTTACCTCAGAAACTTTATGATATATGGACTTCAACTTAGAGACTGGCCATACTGGGATTTTGGGAGCTGGTCCATACATGCTGGCTGGGGGATTCTGGGAGCTGAGGTCCATGCATGCTGGCTGGTGGAGTCTTGGAACTAAAGTCTATGCTTGGCTGGCTGCAGGATTTATTTATTTATTTATTTATTTATTAATTTAATTTATATCCCGCCCTTCTCCTTGTGGACTCAGGGCGGCTAACAACCAGATAAAAATACTAATCCCAAAAAACTACAGATTAAAAACATAATTAAAAACAAATATTAATGATTGGTCTAGTTAGTTTAAAATTGCTTTAAAACCCCCATTAAGAATTTTCCCCTAGGCCAGTCCTGCAAGCTGGAATAACCATGTCTTAAGGGCGCGGCGGAAGGAAGGGAGATCAGGGATCACCCTGATCTCTGGGGGCAGTTCATTCCAGAGGGTGGGAGCTCCCACAGAGAAGGCCCTCCCCCTTGGGGTCGCCAGCCGGCACTGTCTGGCCGACGGCACCCTGAGGAGACCCACCCTGTGGGAGCGTACAGGCCGATGGGAGGTAATCTGCGACAGAAGGCGGTCTCGAAGATATCCCGGTCCGATGCCATGGAGCGCCTTAAAGATGATGGTCAACACCTTGAAGCGCACCCGGAAGGCCACCGGCAGCCAATGCAGCTCGCGCAGCAGCGGTGTTACATGGGAGCGACGAGTCCCTCCCAACACCGCCCGCGCGGCCGCATTTTGGACTAGCTGGAGCCTCCGGGTGCTCCTCAAGGGAAGCCCCATGTAGAGAGCGTTGCAGTAGTCCAGGCGGGAGGTGACCAGGGCATGANCGGAAGGCCACCGGCAGCCAATGCAGCTCGCGCAGCAGCGGTGTTACATGGGAGCGACGAGTCCCTCCCAACACCGCCCGCGCGGCCGCATTTTGGACTAGCTGGAGCCTCCGGGTGCTCCTCAAGGGAAGCCCCATGTAGAGAGCGTTGCAGTAGTCCAGGCGGGAGGTGACCAGGGCATGAGTGACTGTGCGCAAGGTGTCCCGGTCCAGAAAAGGTCGCAACTGGTGGATCAGGCGTACCTGATAGAACGCCCCCCTGGTCACGGCCGCCAACTGGTCATCCAGTGTCAGCCGTGGATCCAGGAGGACACCTAGATTGCGTACCCTATCCGAGGGGGCCAGAGTTTCGCCTCCTATAGTCAGTGATGGAATCAGCTGACTATGCCGAGGCGCCGGTAGCCACAGCCACTCGGTCTTGGAAGGGTTGAGCCTGAGTCTGTTTCTCCCCATCCAGACCCTCACGGCCTCCAGACACTGGGTCATCACGTCAAGGGCATCGTTGGGGATTCTGGGAAGTAAGGCCCATATGCATTGATTGGGGGATTCTGGGAAGTAAGGCCCATACGTGTTGATTGGGGGATTCTGGGAACTAAGGCCCATATGCGTTGATTGGGGGATTCTGGGAAGTAAGGCCCATAGGCGTTGATTGGGGGAATCTGGGAACTAAGACCTATACGTGTTGATTGGGGGATTCTGGGAAGTAAGGCCCATAGGCGTTGATTGGGGGAATCTGGGAACTAAGGCCCATATGTGTTTATTGGGGGATTCCTCCCTCCCTCCCTGCCTTCCTTCCTTCCTTTCCTTTCCTCCCTCCTTTCTTTCTTTCTCCCTTCTTCCTTCCTTCCTTCCTTCCTTCCTTCCCTCCCTCCCTCCCTCTTTCTTTCTTTCTTTCTTTCTTTCTTTCTTTCTTTCTTTCTTTCTTTCTTTCTTTCTTTCTTTCTTTCTCTCTCTCTCTCTCTCTCTCTCTCTCTCTCTCTCTCTCTCTCTCTCTCTCTCTCTTTCTTTCTTTCTTTCTTTTTAAATAGATTGATTAGGTATCTCTTTCAAAACCTGCCAATTCACACCACTGCCCTGACTACTAAAGAGTTGTGAAGAGTTGTGAAGCACAGGAGAGTTCTCTGACATCCTTCCAAAATACACAATCTGTCAAGCCACAGGAGCGAACGTGTATAGTAACAGGTTGTGGCTGTGTCATTTTTGCTTTCCAAGATGTAAAAAGAAGCAACAGCTGCGGAGTTCAGAGGCCGGATGGGGAACAAGCGAACAGGAATGGGAAAATCTCTTCGGATCTGCAAAAAAGCAAGTTTCTCTTTCTTTCTTTCTTTCTTTCTTTCTTTCTTTCTTTCTTTCTTTCTTTCTTTCTTTTTTTCTTCACGTGATCTTGATTCTATCCCTCTGTTAATGCAGCCTAGCACTGTGTTGGCTTTTTTGGCAGCTTCAGCACACGGCTGGCTCATAGTTAAGTGATTGTCCACTAGGACTCCGAGATCCCTCTCGCAGTTGCTACTATTGAGCAAGGTACCCCCTATACTATACCTGTACATTTGGTTTTTCTTGCCTAAATGTAGAACCTTACTTTTTTCACCATTGAATTTCATTTGGTTAGATAGCGCCCAGTGTTCAAGTCTGTCCAGATCCTCCTGTATCCTAAGCCTGTCTTCTGGAGTGTTGGCTATTCCTGCCAGCTTGGTGTCATCTGCAAATTTGATGAGTTCCCCATCTATCCCCTCATCCAAATCGTTGATGAAGATGTTGAAGAACACTGGACCCAGAACAGAGCCCTGGGGCACCCCACTACACACTTCCCTCCATGTAGATGCAGTTCCATTGAGAAGAAAAAGTCGTAAAAATGGGGCAAAACTCACTTGACAAGTTGCCCACTTAACAACCTAAATTTTGGGCTGAATTGTGGCTGTAAGTTGAGGACTACTTTGTATGTCTTTTTTTGTGTGGTTTTGCTGACGTCTTCTTACCATAGTCTTAAGAATAGGACTTTTTTTTTAAAAAAAAAAATCTTGCACCAGTCTCTCTGCCTGCTGGTGATTAATTGATTACAGAGTTTGCGGCTTGAGAGGAGACAGGAGTTGAGAATTTTTGCCGCCGGGCCTCTGTATCCCTTCCGGCTATAAATCCAGGGTCATCTTGTTCCAATATCTCAGGGGCTGCCAGAAAGAAGAGGGAGTCAAGCTATTCTTCAAAGCACTGAAGGCAGGAAAAGAAGCAATGGATGGAAACTAATCAAGGAGAGAAGCAACCTAGAACTAAGGAGAAACTTCCTGACAGTGAGAACAATTAACCAGTGGAACAACCTGCCTCCAGAACCGGTGAATGCTCCAACACTGGAAGTTTTTAAGAAGAGACTGGACAGCCATTTGTCTGGAGTGGTATAGGGTTTTCTGCCCGAGCAGGGGGTTGGACTAGATCAGACATGTCAAACACAAGGCCCAGGGGCCGAATGTGGCCCGCGAAGTGGGTTCATGTGACCCGCGAAGCCATCCTGGAAACAGTGAGGGAATGAGGGAACGGCCCCCTCTGCCTTGGCCCTGGCCCAGGGCAGCCGGGGGCCAATGTACAATTTTGTGGTGGCCATTTATGCTGAAATGCATTTAGTCTTAGCTCCATAAGCCCCCCCCCCGCATGGCCTGAGAGGAACAGCGAGGCTCCTCCAGTGGACCATGCCTTGGCACTTGCCCCGCCCCCCCTTCTGCCAGAGACCCTCAGATCTGTCCCACTCCTGCCCAGGCCCCCACAGGCACCCTTGACGCGAACGATGTAGATCTGGCCACGCCCACCCAGTAGGCCGCACCCACCCTGGCCACACCCACCCGGCCCCCTGAGGGCCGCTGCAATGCTGATGCGGCCCTCAATGAAATTGAGTTTGACACCCCTGATATATATAGATGATAGATAGATAGATAGATAGATAGATAGATAGATAGATAGATAGATAGATAGATAGATAGATAGATAGATAGATAGATAGATACACCTAGATGATAGATAGATACACCTAGATGATAGATAGATAAATAGATAGATACACCTAGATGATAGATAGATGATAGATAGATAGATAGATAGATAGATAGATAGATAGATAGATAGATAGACGTAGATGATTGATCCAGTAGTGGGATTCAAATAGGTGATCAACCGGTTCTCTGTGTGGATGCCGCTTCTGGAAGTCCATTCTGGGCCTGGGCAACAAAAAATTAGCTACCGGTTCTCCTGAACCGGTGCGAACCGGCTAAATCCCACCATTGGACCTCGGTAATCTTGCCATCTTCTTCTGGGGTGAGAGAGAGAGAGAGAGAGAGAGAGAGAGAGGAACTGCTGCCTTTGGAATGAAGAAAATGCTTATTCGGATTCTCTCCAGTTGTTTTTCACGCTTACGACCGACCGTGGCCACATCACCCTGGTCACGTGATCAAAATTCAGATGCTGGGCAAGCCAAATCTTTACATTGGCAGTGTCCTGGGGTCATGTCCTAGGAAAAATGCTAGGAGGAGGAGGAGATTGAAAAGGAGGAGATCAGGAAGGAGGGGAGGGGGAGAGGGAAGAGGCAGGAAAGGGGATGAAGGGGAAGAAGAAGGGGAAGAGAAAGAGAAGAGAAGGAGAAGAAGGAAGAAGGAAGGAGAAAGAAGGAAGAGGAGGAGGAGGAAGGGAAAAGGGAAGAGGAAGAGGAAGAGGAGGAGGAGGAGGAGGAGAAGAGAAGGAGAAGAAGGAAGAAGGAAGAGGAGGAGGAGGAGAGAAGGAGAAGAAGGAAGAAGGAAGAGGAGGAGGAAGGGAAAAGGGAAGAGGAAGAGGAGGAGGAGGAGGAGAGAAGGAGAAGAAGGAAGAAGGAAGAGGAGGAGGAGGAAGGGAAAAGGGAAGAGGAAGAGGAGGAGGAGGAGGAGGAGGAGGAGGAGAGAAGGAGAAGAAGG
>NW_015390865.1:28767-33660 GCF_001527695.2 Protobothrops mucrosquamatus | reverse complement strand
GGACAAAGAATGCTGTGGGAAATCCCCCGGTTCTCAGAGCAATGTAGACTGAGGTTATGACAACAGAACAAGGAAAAGGAGTTCAGTTTCTGTAAAGGTGTGGGAAAACAGGCCACAATTCAGAGACAATGACAATAACAACCTCTTCATCTTTCTCTCCTTCTTCTCTCCTCTTTTTCTATCTTCTCCCTCCTCCTCCGCCTCCTCCTTTTCTTTCAACCCATTCTGCTTCTTCTTCCCTCTCCTCCTTTCCTATTCCTTCTCTTTTTCCTCCTCCTCCTTCCTTCTCCTTCCCCACTCCCCCCTTTTCTCCTTTTTCCTCCCTCTCCCTCTCCTCCTCCTCCTCCTCCTCCTCTTCCTCCTCCTTCAACCCATTCTGCTTCTTCTTCCCTCTCCTCCTTTCCTATTCCTTCTCTTTTTCCTCCTCCTCCTTCCTTCTCCTTCCCCACTCCCCCCTTTCTCCTTTTTCCTCCATCTCCCTCTCCTCCTCCTCCTCCTCCTCCTCCTCCTTCCTTCCTTCCTTCTCCTTTTCTTCCTTCTAGGCCAGTGATGGCGAACCTTTTAGAAACCCAGTGTCCAAACTGCAACCCAAAACCCACTTATGCATCGTTGGGTGCCGGGTGGGTGTGGCCCATTGGGTGGGTGTGGCCCATTAGGTGGGCGTGGCTGTGGTGGTAACAACAGACTGGGCGGGACTAAAAAGTTCAATCAATCAATTCCAACTTTGCGAGATCTTTTTTTTTCCCCGCGAGAAGTTGAAATTGACTGATTGATTGAACCTTTTTTTTTTTTTGCACATAGCGGCGGAGGCCTAAAGCGAAAAGGTTTTATAAAACCCAGCTGAAGGCCTAGGACTGGGGCGATGGCGCGTGTGCCCACAGGGAGGGCTCTGAGTGCCACCTGTGGCATGCGTGCCATAGGTTCGCCACCACGGTTCTAGACTATTCACTATCTAACCACCTAATCTCCAGTGATCCCTGTTGGACATCCTTGACTCCCCTCCTCCCATCGGCTGGTAGGGTACCCACACCAGAAATGACCCAGTTCAATTGTCTCTCAGCCCTCCTTGCCCACTGGGGCCATTTGCAAATGGTTCACACTTTCAGCTCCAGGTCCCAAAGGGGCTTTTCACGAGGCAACTGGACCTTCCTTTTTTCTCTCTCTCTTTGAAGATGTTTCACATCCCATCCAACAAACTTCAGTTGCCTCCTGAAAAAGCTACTTTGGGACAGCCATGACCTGGAGGATGGAGGATCTCCGTAGACTTTCCGCCCCGTCAGACAGGAATGAAAACTGCCGGAGACCAAACAAGGCCCTCTGCGTAGACTTGTCTGTCCAAAGTCAAGTTCCTACAGTTGGCACCAGAGGTTTGCCAACCTGTAAGCCAGGTACATCTCTGCTGTGAATGGACAACCAAGAGCTTATAGACTTTCTGACCAACCCTTTGGTGCCACCTGAGAGGAACAAGCTAGCTTCATGGGCTCTCTCTGGAGTATTGAGTTGGAAAGAAGCTTCTTGATGAGATGAAAAGCAAGGCCATGCATCTTCATAGGGTTCAACCTTTTCATCACCTCTCCCCTGAAAATCAAATCTTAACCCTCGTTCCTTTCGTTGCCTAGCAAGGAAGCCTCTCCAACAGATCCTGGTGCATTCAGGATGCCAACCACAGTTAAACCAGACTGGCAGCCTTGCATTAAATAGGAACTCTCTGGGTGAGAACCATCAGGAGCAAAAGCCAGTTCCAAGAATTATATTCTTCTACAAACCACCGTATTAAAAAACAAAACAAAACAAAAAACAGAGGCCAAATGCACCTGTACTTTGAAAAGCCCCTATTCAGCCAGTTAATAGCAACAGCTGGGTCCTCACACATACACACACACACACACACACCCCAAAGCCACAGGCAGCTTCTGCAACACATGTTTGGCGACGCGCACCCCTGCGACTATTTTTAAAAGGAATCTCAAAACCGTTGCAAGGTGGAACGGACGCTTGTGCGCCCTTCGCAGAATCAAAGAAACGGGACTGGTCCTTCCTGTTTGGATTTGGGGCCAGATCCAGGAGAGAGAAAAGCACAAGTCGGGGCACGCCGATTTGTCAGATCCGAAGCATTCTCCCTTTGGGTAAATTTTAAAACCCCGTACTTGGGCTATTTATAACCAGGCATGGCTTCCCCGATTCCAAAACCAGCAGAGGAATAAAACGCATTTAAAGGACAATCATTGGGTTCCTTCTCCTTAAGGCAACAGACACACACACACACCCTCCCCTCCCGTCCAGATCTGGAGTGACTCTAAATACTATCAAACGGAGCAAAGCTGGTCCCCTTTTTCCACCAGGGCCCTGTACCCCTTATCCGTCGCTTCCTCATTCCAGAGACACCTCTGCATGGGTTCGCCAGGCGCCCGGGGTTGAGTCACACCCAAAGCCCCCCCACACACACACACCTGCACCTGGCAACTTTGCAGCTGCAAAATAGGTTGGCCAGCTCCGTGAGAACTAGGCTACCGTTCGGGCTGGGCCTTGCGCCACCACCATTCCAGGAATGTGACTGTAGGCAGGCACCACCCTGCTGACACAGGCATAACCACAACTATTCAGACACCACCAGCTTTCCAGGAGAAGGAAAGCCGGGTGCTTATTGTTATTTATTTTATTTTTTCCTTTTAAAGGGACAGGGTGCTCATCCCGCGGAGAGCCTTTGTGCCCTGCGGCAAGGGCAGCGTGCCAAGGATCGGGCACGCTGGAGGAACCGGCTGAGATGGGGATCAGTACAAAAAAACGCTTCTGAAATTCAGCTGGGAGAGACTGAAAATTAAAACCGGGAACAGCCCGGTTTAGATTTCATCGCTTGTTGCAAACCCAAGCGGACCTTTGAAGATTGTCTCTGTAGAGTCACATCTGCGCCTCATCTTATAAGAGGGTGTGTGTGTGTGTCTTAAAGCTGGAAACCCTTATCCTACAGCGGAGGAGGTTGAGTTAGTTGAGGGCAGGATTCGAACTAAGGGCTTAAGCCCATAAGGAACAAGCCAACACTTGAACTGGGGAAGATCTTCAAACAAGCTAGATGCTCAGAGATATTCCAGGGGGGGGGCGGGAGGGGGGAAGGATAAGAGGTTTGAACAGATATCCCTTCCAACTCTTTAAGATGCTACTGATCTAAAATAAATTATTTCTCCTGAAAGCTGCAACATGTCACGGATGATTTCATTCCGTTAAAAAGCCAAAAAGACAACGTTAGAAAAATATTATTCCCCCATTGCAATTTCCTCTCATCTCTTGGATAATATTTATTTACTTGTTTATTTGTGGAATTTACATACTGCCCATCTGGCTGTTTGGGGCGATTCTGCGCTTTCCAAAGCTTGGGATTATATGTCGGGGGGTTTTTTTGTCCATCAACAAAAGGACAGCAAGCAGAAATAACGTATTTTTATCCACCCAAATGACCTGAGAGAAAAAGGAAGTACCAGCAAGGAATTTGTCTTACCTTGAAGTAGAGGCCATTGTGTTCTTCAGATACGATAACCAGGGTAGAAGGATAGAGCACCAACCAGCGATGATGCTGTTCCTATTGGTATCAAAGAAGACCAGGTTTCAAATAAAGTAACAATCAGAGATACCCTCTGCATACCTATTACTTATGCAAAAAGAGGCAAAAAAGGGATTATTTATAGTTGGTCCCACAGTCAGCCAGATGTTTAGGCTGAATTTGGCATTTTTGTCCACCTATCGTGTCCTTTTGAAGGATCTGAGATGGGCAGATACTGTTTCATAAGAATATTACTATTACTATTGGTTGCATAGTCAGCTAGATGTTTAGACTAGATTTGTTTATTTATGGATAACAATAACAATAATAACAATCTACAATGAAGTAAAATAGATGGGGATTTTCTCCTCTGAAACACCAGAGCAGAATATATCCATCTACACCCAGAAGCCTCATTTAGAGAGAGATGGATGGATGGATGGATGGATGAAAAACAGTAGTTAGGCTTCCAAGTATATATTTGGAAGTGTAACCTTGCTGTCTGTTTATCTACCATCCATCCATCCTCTATCCATCCCTATCTTATGTGCGTGCGTGTGTGTGTGTGTGTGTGTGTGTGTGTGTGTATCCATCCATCCATCCCTATCTCTCTCATATCCATCCATCCATCCATCCATCCATCCATCCATCCATCATCTATATAGGTGTTTTTTAACCTTTTCTTCACCATGGATCCCCTTTAAATACTTTTGTGACCACAGACCATGTTCATGACTACCAAGGCTTAACTCAAGATTTAAATCATAACATAAAATCATAACATAGGTTAGGATAGGGTAGGGTAGGATGGGGTGGGTTGGGGTGGGGTAGGGTGGGGTGGAGTGGAATAGAATAGAATAGAATAGAACAGAATAGAGAAATAGAATAGAATAGAATAGAGAAACAGAATAGAACAGAACAGAACAGAATAGAGAAATAGAATAGAATAAAATAATAGAATAGAATAGAATAGAATAGAGAAATAGAATAGAATAGAACAGAATAAAACAGAATAGAGAAATAGAATAGAATATAGAACAGAATAGAATAGAATAGAATAGAATAGAATAGAATAGAATAGAATAGAATAGAATAGAATAGAGAAATAGAATAGAATATAGAATAGAATAGATATCTCAGCTATTGTTTTGTCCCAGAAGAAAATGGCATTTCTGTTCCTCCCAACTGAGATTCATTCACTCCCAGGGGAAGCCCCCCCCTCCCTCCCAATCCTCCTCCTATCAAGGGTGTTGCACCTGGAAAGGTAAATGCTGCAGCTTCACTTTGGAGACACACAGGATGTCGCCCAGAGACTTGCGCTGGGTGCCCTTCCATTCCTGCACGTGGGCATTTTGCAT
>NW_015390865.1:27095-28212 GCF_001527695.2 Protobothrops mucrosquamatus | reverse complement strand
GAAAATGGCATTTCTGTTCCTCCCAACTGAGATTCATTCACTCCCAGGGGAAGCCCCCCCCTCCCTCCCAATCCTCCTCCTATCAAGGGTGTTGCACCTGGAAAGGTAAATGCTGCAGCTTCACTTTGGAGACACACAGGATGTCGCCCAGAGACTTGCGCTGGGTGCCCTTCCATTCCTGCACGTGGGCATTTTGCATTGACCACCGCAGCTGCTCCTTGCCCGGCGCGCCCTGCGTCCAGACCCTCTACAAGGGGAAAGCAAATCTCATCATCCCGGGCATCCGCCCCATCCTTTCCTTCTCCGGACCCCCTGCCCAGGCTGACCGGCAGGCTGGGTGCCTGCGGGTGAAAGAGGCCGCCGAAAAAAACCAGCCGTGCCAGTTTCCACCTCCAGCTGAACTGGAATAGAAGCGCCTCCCCGGGGCATGTCGGGGGCAGCATCCGCTGGCAGGGCTGAGCTGTCAGAAGGCAGCCTGGAAAGGCTGATCGGCTCCTTCGCTCTCTCCTTCAAGCTCTCGTCCTCATCCCAGCAAAATGACTCACGCTGGGAGGCCGCAAGCCATAATAAATGCGGAGGAGGGCTGGAGAAAAGTTTCCCAGGACACCAGGAAAACTGGCTGGAGATTTTTAGGGAAGCCAGACCCCCAGGGGGAGGTCTGCCCATGGAAGGGAGAGACCCACATTTGCCTCTACAGGCCTGGAGATGGTGTTCATCTTTCCCATCAATCAATTCCTTCCTTCCCTCCTTCCCTCATCCCTCCCTCTCTCCTTCGCTTCTATCCTCCTTCTCTCCCTCCTCACCGTTCCTTCCTTCCTTACCTTCCTCCTCACCCTTCCTTCCTTCGTCCCTCCCTCCTTCCTTCCCTTCTATCTTCCCTCCCTCCTCTTTCCTTCCTTCATCCCTCCCTTCTTCCTTCCCTTCTCCTTCCCTCCCTCCTCTTTCCTTCCTTCCTTCCTTCCTTTATCCCACCCTCCCTTCCCTTCCTCCCTCTCTCCCCTTCCTTCCTTCCTCCCTCCCTCTTTTCTTTTCTTCCCTCCCTCCCTCTTTCCCTTCCTTATCTCCCTTCTCACTTCCTCCCTCCCTCTTCTCATTCCTTCCCTCCCTCCCTCCCTCT
>NW_015390865.1:13862-26975 GCF_001527695.2 Protobothrops mucrosquamatus | reverse complement strand
CTCCTCCCTCCCTCTCTTTTCATTCCTTCCCTCCCTCCCTCCCTCTTTCCCTTCCTTCTTCTCACTCCTCCCTCCCTCTCTTTTCATTCCTTCCCTCCCTCGCTCCTTCTTTCCCTTCCTTCTTCTCTCCCTTCTCACCTTCCCTCCCTCCCTCCCTCTTGAACCTAGATTGGGGGCCCACCGCCTGGCCCAGCGATGCCCCCTTTTGCAGAGGGAGGCGAGCGATGGACCTGGCGCCCTCCTCGGGGCCCATCTCCCCGCCCACCTCTAGATCTTCACCTGAGTCTCCAGGGGCAAATCCGGGCGCCCTCCGTTTAAATCGATCTGTTTCTCCAGGTGGTAGAGCCAGTGCTTCAGTTCCGTCTGGCTGGGGCAGTAGATGGTCAGGGGGGAGAGCAGCGGGCCTGGAAAAGTAAGGCAGGCATTGAGTTCGTTTGCACCCTTCCGTTTCTGCACAGATTTTTGCGAAGGGAAGATCTGACTCAGCGCACACCCCGGTCACTGGAAAAAATATTAATTGTCCTTAGGAAGGTCACAGAAAGGGAGTCCTTGTCGCTGCAACTGGAAATTAAAGACAACCGAAGCCTTTCCTCTTAATAATAATAATAATAATAATAATAATAATAATAATAATAATAATAAAGTTGGAAGGGACCTTGGAGGTCATCTAGTCCAACCCCATGCTCAGGCAGGAAACCCTATACCATTTCGGACAAATGGCTGTCCAGTCTCTTCTTAAAAACTTCCAGTGTTGGCATCCACCGCTTCTGGAGGCAGGTTGTTCCACTGGTTAATTGTTCTCACTGTCAGAAAGTTTCTCCTTAGTTCTAGGTTGTTTCTCTCCATTATTATTATTATTATTATTATTATTATTATTATTATTATTATTATTATTATTATTATTATTATTATTATTATTATTATTAATAATAATAATAATAATAATAATAATAGTAAAGTTGGAAGGGACCCTGGAGGTCATCTAGTCCAACCCCCTGCTCAGGCAGGAAACCCTATACCATTTCGGACAAATGACTGTCCAGTCTCTTCTTAAAAACTTCCAGTGTTGGAGCATTCACCGCTTCTGGAGGCAGGTTGTTCCACTGGTTAATTGTTCTAACGGTCAGGAAGTTTCTCCTTAGTTCCAGGTTGCTTCTCTCCTTGATTAGTTTCCATCCGTTGCTTCTTGTCCTGCCTTCAGGCGCTTTGGAGAATAGCTTGACTCCCTCTTCTTTGGGGCAGCCCCTGTATTTTTCCCTGTATATAATTTTCCCTGTATATAGAAAACCAGCCCTTCAGGACCAAATGGAAACGCTTTTCCTGCTGAAATGCTGTGCTGTCCTTGGTTTTTGTTTTTTTCCACAGATCATTCAAAGCTTCAGTGGACACAGTTTAAGAAAGACTCAACTTTAGATCAAAGGAATTTAGCAGAGTTAAAACAGACCTGTTACTCTATCATCCCTGAAGTTGTTTTGCCCATATCCAGCCTCGCTGTGTTGACACAACTTTTACCTTGTCTGAAGCTTCGTTTATTTTACTCACAGTGTCCAAAGCCCTTGGTTCTGCTTTGGTCCCTGTATTCAGCAAACCAGACAAGGGTGTAAAACTGAACATTTCTCACCAGGCCTGTATTTTATTTCTTCAACTGGGGTGGTTAGTGCTGCATTAACAGAGGGATAGAATCAAGATCACATGAAGTGTTAATACCACTTTACAAGGCCTTGGTAAGGCCATACTTGGAATACGGCATCCAGTTTTGGTCAGCACGATGTAAAAAAGATGTTGAGACTCTAGAAAGAGTACAGAGAAGAGCAACAAAGATGATCAGGGGACTGGAGGCTAAAACATATAAGGAACACTTGCTGGAATTGGGTATGTCTAGTTTAACGAAGAGAAGGACGAGGGGGGACATGATAGCAGCCTTCCAATATCTCAGGGGCTGCCCCAAAGAAGAGGGAGTCAAGCTATTCTCCAAAGCGCCTGAAGGCAGGACAAGAAGCAACGGATGGAAACTAACCAAAGAGAGAAGCAACCTAGAACTAAGGAGAAACTTCCTGACAGTGAGAACAATTAACCAGTGGAACAACCTGCCTCCAGAAGCGGTGAATGCTCCAACACTGGAGGTTTTTAAGAAGAAACTGGACAGCCATTTGTCCGAAATGGTATAGAGTTTCCTGCCTGAGCAGGAGGTTGGACTAGATGACCTCCGAGGTCCCTTCCAACTTTATCATCATCATCATCATCATCATCATCATCATCATCATCATCATCATCATCATCATCATCATTATTATTATTATTAACATACAAGAGAAAACGGCCATACAAATTGCGGGGCAGTCCAAATTTACAGCCTGTTCTAGAATCAACTCTCTTTTCTTAAGTCATTTCTGCTCTGTACTTCCTGCCTGGATAATTAATCAATATTCAGAGAGCCTTGCATATATCTGACTTTTTTTTTGGGGGGGGGGGGGAGCTGTTCTTGGGAAAAGCTATTGTTCTCCTTCAGGGTTGATCCCTGGCCAGCTTCCAAGAAGCCAGTGTCAGCTTTTTCCTAGCTGGATCACCTGTTGGTCTCCTTATCCAGCCCTGATGGTAAACATAGGAACTCTGCTGAGCGGCGCACCGGTTCCCGTCAGAGGGTTCAGACCACAGCTCAAACCGTAATCATTTCCTGCCCTGCCTCTTAATCAAACAAATTAAGGGCCTGAACGATGGGGCTTGGACTACCAAGATAAGCCCAGACCGCCACAAGCCGTCATAACAAGCCATTATCGGCAGAATGAGTACTTTGGCCTAGCGCTGCCCCTGTGTTTGGTAACAAGCGGAGAATAATTAAATGCCTTCCCTGTTTATGAGCAGAGTTGAGAGAGAAACTTTTTTCCCACGTTGTGCCAACTTGGGGAAACCGAGGCAGAGAATGGGGGGGGGGAAGTGAGATGTATTTCCCACTCGTTGCCTGTTAGAGGCACCCACAAATTGTCACTGCGGCAAAACATGACAACATGGCATCCTCCTGTTCATTTTTCTGGTGGGGCTGGCAGGCGCGTCCCTTGATAGCCCATTCAGTCTGTCTTTGATTTCCAGAAAAAAAACATTAAATATTGTTCAAATGGATTGCTTTCCCCCACTTAATGGCAAATACATTGTCACGAGGCAACGCGAGATCGGACAGCCCTTTTGTCTGAAATGCTCTATGGGGCTTCCTGCCTGAGCAGGGGGTTGGACTAGATGCCCTCCAAGGTCCCTTCCAGTTCTGTTATTCTGTTATTCTGCTTATTTGACTTGATTCCTGGGCCTCAAAATAATTCCTTCTGGAGGGTTCTCTCCCCACATGGGGACAGTTTAAAAAAAAAAAAGATGGGAGCAAGGAAAAAAAAATATAGATAACGCCACGCAACTTGGGAGCAACTCCAGAGGGCCAAAGACGGCATGTCCACACAAACCGAGGTGGGAAAATTGTGCCAGACTAAACAGCACAATTCTGGGTCAGTTGCTTTGAACCACTGGCTCAGATTTTGAATGGCAAACTGAAATGGAGCACCTCAGTCGGGTCCGGGTTTTTTACAGGCAGGGTTTATTAAGAAAGCCACCGTGGGGCCGACGGAAAGGTTGTGAACTTTCCCCCTTGCTGTCTAAAACCACACACACAACGGCCTTAAGGCCATTCTGTTGAAAAGAAAGTTTTGTTTTGTTTTCTTTTGAAATAGCCGGTAGGGCTGGGGATGGCTTGCCTCGGTTCCAAAGGGCGATGCTATCTCAAACCAGAGAAAAATATTTCCTCTTCACACACACACACACACACACAGAGAGAGAGAGAGAGAGAGAGAGAGAGAGAGGGAGGGAGGGAGGGAGGGAGGGAGGGAAGGAGGTTGTCAATCTGAGAATTCAGTCTTTTTGTTTTGAACTGTCTCACCCCCGTCCCCAAATGGAAGGCGTAAAAGAGCAGAAAAAAGCAGAGAAGAGCAGCAAAGATGATCAGGGGACTGGAGGCTAAAACATATAAGGAACGGTTGCTGGAATTGGGGATGTCATCATAGCAGTCTTCCAGTATCTCAGGGGCTGCCCCAAAGAAGAGGGAGTCAAGCTATTCTCCAAAGCCCCTGAAGGCAGGACAAGAAGAAACGGATGGAAACTAATCAAGGAGAGAAGCAACCTGGAACTAAGGAGAAACTTCCTGACAGTGAGAACAATTAACCAGTGGAACAACCTGCCTCCAGAGGCAGTGAATGCTCCAACACTGGCAGTTTTTAAGAAGAGACTGGACAGACATTTGTCTGAAATGGTATAGGGTTTCCTGCCTGAGCAGGGGGTTGGACTAGATGACCTCCAAGATCCGTTCCAGCTCTATTCTATTCTATTCTATTCTATTCTATTCTATTCTATATCTTAAGAAGCTTATTTCTTCATCTTCATAGACACACACACACACACACAGAGAGAGAGAGAGAGAGAGAGAGAGAGAGAGAGAGAGAGAGAGAGAGAGAGAGAGAGCACTATTGATGATTTAAAGCTAATGGTTTAAATGGTTCAAAAAGAGCACAAAATAACCTGGCCCAGAAAGATTGAGAAATAAACAGAGATAAGGAGTGGCAACAGTCCCAGTTTAGAGTTCAGGTTTTCCGGTCTTAGCCTGGATTGCCCACACCCACTTTCTCAACGCATGGGCTTGCACCCTTATCAAGCTGCACCCTGTTAAATATCCTAACAGTCATTCAGTTTATAAAGGAGGAATAAACGAGCGGAGCAGACTCGCTGTGGATGTTAGCAAAACAGCCGATTCACTCTTACAGGCCATGGAACAAACTGCATTTCAAATTATTACTAGTGGTTTTACTCATTGCAATATATTAAGGGAAGACGCTGGCTCAGTTTGACAGCCCCATCTCTGCTTTTAAGCAGGACTTAAAACACTTGTTTCTTTTTTTAAAACTTTTATCTTCCCTGGAGGGGTTATTGTTTTGATGTTTACTATTGCCTTTTTAGTATAGGTTTTGAACCCTCTTCGGATGCTGCTTTGAGTTTACTTGTGAATGGGCAGGGCTGATAGAATTTATAAAATCCACCCGTTGGAGAAACAACAACAACAGGTGCATCAAAAACCAGAGGTTTTTTTCCTACCAGTTCTGGAAGGAATTTTGAAATTGACAAGCCCTGATGTGAAATTGACTAGAGAACGGGCAGTAAGAAGAACGGGATGGAAAAGATGCTTGGCTTCTTCCAAAGGACCCTTGAACGAGAACATTTCCATCTTAAAACCTAAATAGAGGGCAGAGCAAATTCAGAATTTTGCTAGTCTTTTTTTTCCAGAGAGGGACTGAAGATTCTCTGTGCTTCCCCTTCTTCTGAATCATGACCCTTGGTGGAAAATGTTTCCTGGGAGAATAAGACCGACTTCTTAGTCATCCTGACAGCAGGGCTTCTTCTGCCACTGTCAATGGGCGTGACGTAGAGGACTGATAAAGATTGTGGATGCTGCTGAACACCTGTGAGCGGGTGTTTGCGTATGTGTCTTGCTGCCTACGTGCTTCTGGGCCAGATGAAAACTAAAACAACAGGTGATGCTCAGATACTTGAGGACCAATGTGGAAACCAAGTCCTATGATGAGTGGTTGAAGGACCTAAGCTTGGTTAGATGCAGAAGGGAAGGCTGCAAAAGGCAATATCTATGGGCTGTGAAGGACAGGCAACAGAATTCAGACTTATTCTGGGCTGTGAGCAACAGGAAGGAGATTCATGCCAGCCCTTTGAGGTAGTCCAGACCAGACACCAAAGCTATGAATGGCTAACACAGGTAGTCCTTGATATACAACCACAATTGAGTCCAACATTTCTATGGCTAAGCAAGGCAGCTCATAAGTGAATTTAGCCTCATTTTATGACCTTCCTTGCCACCATTGTGAAGTGAATCACTGCAATTATTTAGTCACAATATTTGTTAAGTGAATCCGCCTTGTCAGAAGGTCACAAAACGGGATCCCATGTCCGCCAGGGACCCTGCAACCGTCCTAAGTACATGTCAGTTGCCAAGTGTCTGAATATTTTTTTTTAAAGAACATTTTATTGATTTTCTAGTTTTACATTTAAATATTTGAAAAGCAACGTGGCGGCTGAGTTGGTCAATAATTCAATAACACATATATATCTTTAGTACCGATCACAAACTATTACATTAAATATTTCCTCTCTTTTCCCCTTGGTATTTACTGTCTCATATTTAAATTAATACAATTCTTATTCTATCAATTCTTACATTTATCAATAATTGTTAATTTATACATATCCTAGTTGTTTTAACATTCAGTCTTTTTAGACAATCAATGTCCTGGTTACGTTTTTCCCAATTTTTAGTTTCCCATTAATATTTAAATGTAACGTTTAATATTTATAATTTCCAAGTTTTAAATAACCCCAATTCCCTTTATCAGAAGTGTCTGAATTTTGATCGCGTGACCCTGAGGATGCTGCAACGGTCGTAAATGTGGAAAACTACCATGTCACTTTTTTTTCCAGAGCTGCTGTGACTTCGAACGATCGCTATACAAATAGTTGTAAGTCAACCTGTATTATTTTTACTATAAGGCTACAGTAATCTTATACATCTAGTCCCCAACTTACAACCATTTGCTCAGCGACATTTCAAGGTTACAACAGCACTGGAAAAAAAGGGACCTGACCAATTCTCACGCTTACGATTTTCGCAGTCAGCCCCGCGGTCAAAAGTCAGGCAATTTGTCAACCAGCATCTATTGATGATAGTTGCAGCATCCCAAGGTCCTGTAACCATCATTTGCGACTGTCCCAGCAGGCTTCCGATGAACAAAGCCGATGGGGAAAGCTGGATTGACTTAATGACTGCAAATTTCATTTAACAGCTGCTTAGCAATGGAAATTCTAGCCTCAATAGTGGTCATAAGGACTACCTGAGATGCCTGCTCAAATTACCTTCCTGCTTCAGACTTAGATTTCTCTTATCTGACCGTGGTTTTTCCTGGCCCTCAAGATTTTTCTACCAGCCCTCTTTCTTTTCTCGACCGTTCTCTGAGCCTCAGCTGAGACTTTGCCCTCACCTGTAATTTGAAAAGCGTGCAGATCTTCTTGAATTCCATTTTCATTTTCAAGTTTGGCCACCCGCAGTTCTGTCAGGGGTAGCAAACCCTGCAGGAGAAAAAAAAGTCAGTTGTTAACCTCATCTCCCATGTCCAATCTTCTTTTATCAAGTTGATTAAGGCACTTTTCACGTCTGGATATCAAGCTACAGTTTAATGGCAATGAAAAGAACCTCAGACTTTATCTACGGGTGGATCCGACTTCTGATGAGGAGGTGTCCCACTGGCTGTTATTCAAAAGCCAGCTCTAATTTTTTTCTAAAAATGGTGGGTTTGGTGGATTGGGACCTGCCTGCACGGGGAAGCCTGCAGCCAAGAGGCCGTGGAAGTGTTAAAATTTAACTTTCAAAAATACCCTTGCCAAGCGTCAACAACAGAAACATTTCATCATATAGCCTGTGTCACTCAGTGATTCACACACAATGAAACTGCAGCTGTTTTTCGCCCTGTCTGATCTTGGGTTACACACCTTTAGGGAGGAATTGGCAAGCGCATTTTGGAAAGAGAGATAAATTGGATCAAGAAGGAGGCAGACAGCAGGGGAGCAGAACCCAGCCAAATGGGGATCCAGTACTGAGAATCACCAGGATAAAAAAAAGAGAGAGAGAGAGAGAGAGAGAGAGAGAGAGAGAGAGAGAGAGAGAGAGAGAGAGAGAGAGAGAGAGAGAGGAGAAACTGACTGGTTTAATAATAATAATAATAATAATAATAATAATAATAATAATAATAATAATAATAATAATAATAATAATAATAATAATAATAATAATAATAATAATAAAGTTGGAAGGGACCTTGGAGGTCATCGAGTCCAACCCCCTGCTCAGGCAGGAAACCTTACACCATTTCAGACAAATGGCTGTCCAGTCTCTTCTTAAAAACTTCCAGTGTTGGAGCATCCACCGCTTCTGGAGGCAGGTTGTTCCACTGGTTAATTGTTCTAACTGTCAGGAAGTTTCTCCTGAGTTCTAGGTTGCTTCTCTCCTTGATGAGTTTCCACCCGTTGCTTCTCGTCCTGCCTTCAGGCGCTTTGGAGAACAGCTTGACTCCCTCTTCTTTGGGGCAGCCCCTGAGATACTGGAACACTGCTATCTAATGGGGAAATTTCCACGATGTGCCTGGAAATGCTAAGAATGGAACGGGGAAACAGACGTCGCTGTTGTTTCTAATCACGGATAACCAAATCCTCATTTACCTGATACTTGTGTCCGTTGGGGCCAAGGGACTGAAAATAGAGGAATTCTTGAAAAAGCTCCAAATAGCAGTCGTTTGCTTCCTGTGAAAGAAAAGACACAGAAAGCTTTTTATTCATTGGAGTCGATCTTGCGCAGAATAAAGATGAACAACTGAACGATATAACAAGCAGAAGAAACCAATGGGTAGCAAACGCGCCGGCCCAGAAGCCTTCAGAAGCTTCAAGCATTTGACAGGGGTTTTTCACCTGGCAGTGCTGAAACTTAAATTTGAGTTTGGAGTAGTGGATTATTTTCCCCAGATTCCGGACCACCGTTCTCCTCCGTCCCTTCTTGAATAGGCTGGGGAACCGCTGGTCCAAGTTTTCCTTTCCATTCTCTTGGCTGGCAAAGTTCTGTACCCAAAAAAGAAAAACACTCTTAGAAAAGGGAAGGAAGGGATGGAAGGAATGGAAGCAATAGAAGGAAGGAATAGAAGGAAGGAAGGAATAAAAGGAAGGAATGGAAGGAAGGAAGGAATAGAAGGAAGGGAGGGAGGGAGGGAGAGTGGGAGGGAGGGATGAGAGGTGAGAGAAGGAGGGAGGGAGGAGAAAAGAAAGGAAATGGAAGGAAGGTGGAAAGGAAGGAAGGAATGGAAGGGAGGGAGGGAGGAAAGAAGGGAGGGAGGAATAGAAGGAAGGAAGGGAGGAATAGAAGGAAGGAAGCAATAGAAGGAAGGAAGGAATAGAAGGAAGGAATAGAAGGGAGGGAGAGAGGGAGAGAGGGAGGGAGGGAGGGATGGGAGAGGTGAGAGAAAGAGAGGGAGGTAGGAAGGAGAAAAGAAAGGAAATTGAAGGAAGGAAGGAAGGAAGGAAGGAAGGAAGGAAGGAAGGAAGGAAGGAAGGAAGGAAGGAAGGAAGGAAGGAAGGAATGCAAAAAGGAAGGAAGGTGGGCTTCCCACAACAAATGGATTTGTCACACAAGGGAATATGTGTGTGTGTGTGTGTGTGTGTGTGTGTGTGTGTGTGTTTGTTCGTTTGTTTGTTTGTCTGCATACACACACACACTAAATATACTGTACTTCTTATCATCAGCATTACCAAGATAACCCAAAGGAAAATATTACCCATCTTTGCACAATTCCCATGGCTTAAAACGCCATTTCTTTCTCGAAAGACCCAAGGACAGAGACGCATTCCCCGTGGCTCTTCTCATCCTGCCCAGCTTCACACCGCCCAGAGGCAATAATTTTTCCAAGATCAAAAAGCTGGCAACTCTAAATTCAGCCGCAGATGCCTCCGTTCCCAAAAGGTCAGATGTCGCAGAAAAAGCATTTGTTGATGGATCGCCGTGCCCAGCTGAAGATTTTAAGATTTTTATAACGGCATCTTTACCATTTGCCCGACCGGTTCAGTGGTTGAGTCCTCAACAATAGCTCTAGTCTCTTTTTTATTGGGATTAATCAGACTCACTCTCTTAATTTCACTCTAAATGAAGAGTTACCAGCCCAGGAAGAGTCAAAATTAGCCCTCATAAGGGACCTTCAAATGCACACCGACTAATTTTGCAAACTCAGCTGCTTTTAGTTGTGGGCAGTTTTGATTTTCCTCCCCCTCACATAAACATCGTTACAAAGCCTATAGCCTTCACCTATTTGTTTATGCTTCCATATCTCTGCAAAAAATATTTCTCCAAAACCCCCAGTGCCAGTTATTTCTGCTTAATTCCTGCAGCAATTTTATGCTCCAGATCAACATCGCTTGATATAACAAAGCTCCTTCCGAGGCTAAATGCTTTATTTCCTCATTAAGGTGTATCCTGACATCCTGGGGCAAAGAAAAAAATACTTTTTTTCTCGTTTTCAGAGATAAGATAGAGGCTGAAGGGAGGTTGAGTTAAGCATCGGGCCTGCTACATTCCTGGCCACAATTTTTTTAAACTTCGGCCTTCTTGATTGAACGGTGAAGCCCTCCAACCCATTTATCTCAGCTGGGAAAGTTTAAATCCCACCCCAAGAAATGTATGAAAAATGTACTGATATCACTGGGAACTGAGCTCAGTTAATGGACCCTGGATTGCATCCAGAGCTTTTCCATTGATCTGAAGCCCAGCACAAGAGCAACAAAGATAATTAGGGGGCTGGAGGCTAAAACATACAAAGAACGGATTGCAGGAATTGGATAGGTCTAGCCTAGTGAAAAGAAGGACTAAGGGTGACATGATAGCAGTCTTCCAGTATCTCAGGGGCTGCCCCAAAGAAGAGGGAGTCAAGCTATTCTGCAAAGCGCCTGAAGGCAGGACAAGAAGCAACGGATGGAAACTAACTAACTAAAGAGAGAAGCAACCTAGAACTAAGGAGGAATTTCATGACAGTTAGAACAATTAATTAGAACAATTAAGCTCCTGTTTCCTGCGTCTTTTTCATCCACATGCATGTCTCATTGTCCTCTCCCCCTCCCCCCCCCCCCCCCCGGGTCCTTGATTCCAGTGAAACAGACCGGGTCGGTTTCTCCAGCCATACCCAAAATAACCGAAAACAAACCCTCCCATAATTAGCAAGGGAAGTGCCTCTCCCAGCTGTCTTCACTCTTTTCCCATCACAAGGCCGACTTGCCCGTGGCCATGGACTAAATCCCAGCGAGCGCCAAAAATGTGCAATGATCAGGTGGCAGGCAGAAAACCACCATCTGGGTAGCACAAAGCAGTCCGCATTCACACATTCGCATGTCTTTTGGAGACAGAGCAGACATTTAGAATAAGAATAGAATAGAATAGAATAGAATAGAATAGAATAGAATAGAATAGAATAGAATAGAATATAGGAATGGAATAGAATAGAGAATAGAGAATAGAGAATAGAGAATAGAGAATAGAGAATAGAGAATAGAGAATAGGATAGGATAGGATAGAGAACAGAACAGAACAGAACAGAACAGAATAGAATAGAATAGAATAGAATAGAACAGAACAGAAGAATAGAATAGAATAGAATAGAATAGAATAGAATAGAATAGAGTAGAACAGAAGAATAGAATAGAATAGAATATGGAGAAGATGGATTGTTTATATACAAAAGAAGCATAGAATAGTGGAATATAATTTAGGTTTTTAATTAACTGGTTTTTTTTTATGTATATATTTCTTTTATTCATGCAGAATTTATATACCTTGTGGAGTTAGAGATATTATTAATTGTTTACTTATATTTGAATATTATCCAGGGATTAGGTTTGGGAAGTCTCGGGGGGGGGATGCGGGTTTTATATTATATCTGTGTTGTATTTGTATGTTTTCTTTTTATGATGAAAATAATAAAAAAAATTTATTGAAAAAAAAAAGAATAGAATAGAATAGAATAGAATAGAATAGAATAGAATAGAATAGAATAGAATAGAATAGAATAGAATAGAATAGAGGAATGGAATGGAATAGAATAGGAATAGAGAATAGAGAATAGAGAATAGAAAATAGAGAATAGAGAATAGAAAATAGAGAATAGAGAATAGAGAATAGAATAGGATAGGATAGAGAACAGAACAGAATAGAAGAAATTAAGAATAGAATAGAATAGAATAGAATAGAAGGAATGAAGAATAGAATAGAATAGAATAGAATAGAATAGAATAGAATAGAATAGAATAGAATAGAATAGAATAGAATAGAAGGAATGTAGAATAGAATAGAATAGAATAAAATAGAATAGAATAGCCCACAATTCAAGTGGGTGATCGAAGTCGGATCTGACTCTTGACACGTGCATCAAGGAACAGAGATGCTCTCGATGACAAAAGCCTCTGCGCATGTTCAGAGAATTATTGCCTCGTTACAAACTCCATTCATTCCTTTCCCCGGCGCTCAATTTAGCACACCAAGCTGTCTGTCGCTGAAAGGGGATACTGTAGTAACAGGGAAGACTTTAATATTGAAAAGCCCAAAAGAAGCCTCTGTTTTTAGCACCGGGGGCTGCAAAAGCGTGCAAGCTTTTGAATGACACAGCATGCTTCGTCAAGTTTCTCCTGTCTCCACTCGGATGACACCTCCCCCCCCCAAAAAAAAAATCAGCAAGCAACTTTTCCATTTGGTCCACAGAAATGTGGCAGGGACAAGCAAAAGGAATCTTTCCCGTCAACCCCTCGGTGGAGATAGAAGCTGCCAGACAGCGATTAAGCTCTTCCACAAAAGGGTAATTAAGGTGCAAATGAAAAAAGAGAGATTAAGTGAGCCATTGATCAGCTGCCACTGCTGGGGAAGATAAAGTAAAATTATGCCAGCAAGTCGCAACACAACTGAACGGGAGATGCAAAATGGGGGAAACGGGGTGTTTTTCCAGACCGGGTCAATGAAATCCCTGCATGTAGAAAGTCAGCATATCGGGAAGGGGGGGGGGGAATGAGCGAGCTTTCTACCTGCAGGGATCGGGAGAGATACCCTATCACAGCAATTCCTGCTTGCATTCTGGAGTAGCGGAGCATAGATTTATCAATCCAGGGTGACCCTGAATCAAAGTTTATCGCAGGTCCTCACATTTCAACCTGCATCACTTTTCCTCTCAGATCAGCTTCCTTGCTCTCTCCCCAGATGACAGAGCCCGTCATTTTACGTCGCTAAGTGAAACGTTTGCTGAGTTAATTCTGCCCCATTTTACCACCTTTCTTGCCACAGTTGTTAAGTGAAACACTGCAGTTTTTAAGTTACTAACACGGTTGTTATTTGAATCCGGTTTCCCCTGTCAGATGGTCGCAAAAGGGGATCGCGTGACCCCGGGACACCGCAAACCGTCGTAAGTACGAGTCAAGCATCTGAATTTTGATCACATGACCATGGGGGGGGGG
>NW_015390865.1:5926-8052 GCF_001527695.2 Protobothrops mucrosquamatus | reverse complement strand
ACATGGCTTTTCCAGCAAGCGGACCTGACCTAGGGAGGATTTTATATGGGGTTTATTTCTTTTTTAGTAATTTGACAGAGACACAACTTTAAAATTTGATTTAATTCGGTTTTATCGGGGGGGGAATGTATTTATGTTTTGTTTTAAATATGTTGTGCGCCGCCCTGAGTCCCGTCGGGAGAAGGGCGGCATATAAATTTAAAAAAAAAAAAAAAGTGTTAATACCACTTTACAAGGCCTTGGTAAGGCCACACTTGGAATACGGCATCCAGTTTTGGTCACCACGCTGTAAAAAAGATGTTGAGACTCTAGAAAGAGTACAGAGAAGAGCAACAAAGATGATTAGGGGACTGGAGGCTAAAACATACAAGGAACGGCTGCTGGAATTGGGTATGTCTAGTTTAACGAAGAGAAGGACGAGGGGGGACAGGATAGCAGTGTTCCAATATCTCAGGGGCTGCCCCAAAGAAGAGGGAGTCAAGCTATTCTCCAAAGCGCCTGAAGGCGGGACAAGAAGCAACGGATGGAAACTCATCAAGGAGAAAAGCAACCTAGAACTAAGGAGAAACTTCCTGACAGTGAGAACAATTAACCAGTGGAACAACCTGCCTCCAGAAGCGGTGAATGCGCCAACACTGGAAGTTTTTAAGAAGAGACTGGACAGCCATTTGTCCAAAATGGTGTAGTGTTTCCTGCCTGAGCAGGGGGTTGGACTAGATGACCTCCAAGGTCCCTTCCAACTTTTTATTATTATTATTATTATTATTATTATTATTATTATTATTATTATTATTATTATTATTATTATTATTATTATTATTATTATTATTATTATTATTATTATTATATGCTAGTTTAGTATGCGTGAGTCTGGAAGGCTGCTTGTTCACCTCTGAGAGAAAAACATTAAGATGATGCTCATTAGAAAGTTTGAAGAAACTGTACAAATATCAATTCCATGGAGTTTTGTTTCCCAGATTTCGGATGCCTTTTGTAAGTTAGTTCCTTTGAGGTACTTTGGTTCAAAAATTGTGGCCATTTTGCCCAGTTAAAGGCTTCAGGAATGAGAATTTTAGTAGTTATAGGGATGGTTTAGCATGAAGCCTCCATCCTGGCCTGTGGAATTGTCTCTTTATGCACCCTTCAAAAAACAGACTTCCCTCTTAGGACCTGCAAGAACTGGCAAATGAAATGGGTGTGTGTGTTCCTGTGTCTTTGTGTTTGTGTGTGCGTGTGTGTCTGTTGCTTTACAGCAGTGCTTTTTTTTGGGTGGACTTCAACTCCCTAGAGCCGGCTGGGGAATTCTGGTAGTTGAAGCCCACCCATCTTAAAGATTGAAAAACACTGCTTTAAAATAACAGCATTTATTGCTTCTAACAAGGTGGGAAAGCTTCCATCTGCAGCCCGGCATTAAATGAGACAAACTAATCCATAAAATGTATTTTTTTTGTGTGTGCCTTTGGCAAAGAACTCTGACTCTCCAGATCAGGGAAGGAGGCATTTGGTGTCCGCCACCCAGGCAAAAGCCCAGCGTGAGAACCAGGAAGGAGGATGCTAGTCTCTATTCTGAATTTTCGTTATAAGAAGCAGATCGTGGGCTGGCTCATTTGTATACAGTAAGTATAGTTTCAGGATAAGAGCTGAGTTTGTGCCTCTGCAACGCCTTGTGTGGGCAGCAATTGGGCTGCACTTTCTCTGGGAAATTACAGTAAATAGGGGAGGGAAAAAATTGTCCATGGATGCACCTTTCTTTTCTTTTCTTTCTTTCTTTCTCTTTCTTTCTTTCTTTCTCTTTCTCATTCTTATTCTCTCTTTCTCTCTCTGTCTTTTTCTTTCTATATAAATCTTTTTTCTTTCTTTCTTTTTCTTTTCTTTCTTTCTTTCTCTTTCTATCTTTCTACCTTTTATCTTTCTCTTTCCTTCTCTCTCTTTCTTTTTTCTTTTTCTTTTTCTTTCTCTCTCTTTCTCTTTCTCATTCTTTCTTTCTCTCTCTGTTTTTTTCTTTCTTTCTTTCTTTCTATATTTTTCTCTTTCTTTTCTTTCTTCCTATCTTTCTACCTTTTTTCTTTCTCGCTTTCCTTCTCTCTTTCTTTCTCTCTTTTTTCTTTTTCTTTTTCTTTCTTTCT
>NW_015390865.1:0-5116 GCF_001527695.2 Protobothrops mucrosquamatus | reverse complement strand
TCTTTCTTTTTTCTTTTTCTTTTTCTTTCTCTCTCTTTCTCTTTCTCATTCTTTCTTTCTCTCTCTGTTTTTTTCTTTCTTTCTTTCTTTCTATATTTTTCTCTTTCTTTTCTTTCTTCCTATCTTTCTACCTTTTTTCTTTCTCGCTTTCCTTCTCTCTTTCTTTCTCTCTTTTTTCTTTTTCTTTTTCTTTCTTTCTTTCTTTCTCTCTCTTTTTCTCTTTCTCATTCTTTCTTTCTCTCTCTGTCTTTTTCTTTCTTTCTTTCTATATTTTTTCTCTTTCTTTCTTTTCTTTCTTTCTATCTTTCTACCTTTTTTCTTTCTCTCTTTCCTTCTCTCTTTCTTTCTCTCTTTTTTCTTTTTCTTTCTTTCTTTCTCTCTCTCTCTCTTTCTTTCTCTCTTTCTTTCTCTCTTTTTCTTTTTCTTTCTCTTTCTATCTTTTTATCTTTTTTCTTTCTTTTTCTCTCTCTTTTTTCTTTTTCTTTTTCTTTCTCTCTCTCTTTTTTCTTTCTCTCTCTCTCTCTCTCCTCTCTCTCTCTCTCTCTCTCTCGTCAAGAAGTAACAACAATCGAGTTTTTCAGGGTTTATACCTCTGAGGTCACAGCAAGCGCTTTCCCCCCATTCTTGTAACCTCCAAATAGTAAGAAATACAGGTCCCATCATCCTCTGCCACCGACTGTCTGGAAATGATGGGTGCTGAATTCCAAAGCAGCCCACCTTCCATTGGCACCGTCTTGGGCAGGGATCCGCACACTGCAAGCGAAGGAGGAGTGGAGAATTACACATCCTCCCCACAAAATGACTTACCTTTGCAGGAATATATTGGAGAATTTTGTCTGAAGTTACATCTCGCTCCTGCTCCACCTCAAACCCAAAGAGCTCGGCCAGTTTTTTCTTGCTCTCTTGTCTGAAAAGCAATAAAAGAGGGCCACAAAAACATCAAGGCGAGCAAACAAAGGGAATCAGGAAGGCACAGGGGAAAGAGGGAAAGAGCAATTTATTTTATCACTAGGGCCATCAATGTTTGAAACTCGCCAACCGTCAAAAATGCGAAAAGGAATGAGGGATATTGCCCCAGCTTTGCTTTACGGTCTTGTTGAACTACAGAAAGTCTAGCCAGTTTGAGGAAGAGGGGAAGAGAAGGAAGGAAGGAAGGAAGGAAGGAAGGAAGGAAGGAAGGAAGGAAGGAAGGAAGGAAGGAAGGAAGGAAGGAAATAACAGAATAACAGAATTGGAAGGGACCTTGGAGGTCTTCTAGTCCAACCCCCTGCTCAAGCAGGAGACCCTATATACCATCCCAGACAAATGACTATCCAATCTCTTCTTAAAAGCCTCCAATGATGGAGCATCCACAACTTCTGAAGGCAAGCCATTCCATTGATGGTTCTTTCAAAAAAAAATTCTTATTTCTAGCTCTAAAAGGGAAGGAAGGAAGGAAGGAAGGAAGGAAGGAAGGAAGGAAGGAAGGAAGGAAGGAAGGAAGGAAGGAAGGAAGGAAGGTCCTAAGTCAAAGTTGTGACATTGGCCTCAGGGAAGAACCATAACTTAATTATTGCATACATTGTAATAGGCCGAGTTTGCGTAATATACATTTCCTTATTACTGAATTAACCTACATTCTGGGTGTGTACTAATTCACTCAACCATAAAACCCAACAAGGCCAACATATATACCTCAATTAAAGTGAAAACGAACCAGCATTTAAGCATACACTGTGTTTTTACCCAACCTAAATATGGGCCTGGTGCAAATCGGTGTCTAAAATATAAACATTCCTGTAGGCAAATCTTAACTGCTCTCCCCACCAAGTAGATCCTGACATAGTTTAGTGCCTGAATCCAGACCAGGTAGGCAGATAACTCATAAGCAGCAAAATAAACAGGCACTTCACCCCATATTCTAACTGCCAACATTAAAATCAGTGTCACGGCAAACTTCAAGTGGCGCATTTCTTTGATAGGACCCACATTCCACCATAGGTGGTAGATGTGGCGTCTTTGGTCCTTCCCCAAAAATGCTATCTCTAAGGTGTAATTTTTTAAATACGACAGTACGGGAAACACCACATACCGTATATTGACAGTGATCAGATCCAGGTTGCCTAAATCCCATCGACCACTAGGGGGCAGCAAAGCCTTGGTTTATTTTTCTCTAAGTTGCCCCCTAATGGTTACTGAGATTTTTGGCAACCCAGAACTGAGACTCTTAATAAATCACAACAGGCACTGCAATTATCAAAAATAATAATTTAGAGCAATGGGCTTTCTATTAACATTATGAATAATTATTAAGCACTCCTCTTTGTTCTTAGTAGGAGTCCATTTCAGACGATAGTGGCGGGATTAAAAAGAGTATTATCTCCCACTCATTTGAGATCAGGGGAAGATTTTAAATCTTGAGATTCAAGAAACCGACCACATCTAAAAGACATCAGACTTCTAATCGGTTCTTATCAGTCTGTGTCAATCTGTCCTAGCCCATCGGAAAGAATAAAAAACTCAAACTACACAACCCAAACATTAACAAAACAAAATGAGCCAACTTTCGGTATGACAGTCATTTCATTTCCCTATCCAGTTTACCAAAGAACACAGGGACAGATGGATAATATTTGCAAACAAAACAAAAGTAACATAAGTGAAGCCATCTAATTGATTGGGAAAGGAATTCTGAAACACACACACACACACACACACACACAATTTCCCATGTTGCTGTAATTTTAGCAAATTTGGGGAACAGGTCCCACTGCAAGCCTGCTGCTTTCCTTAGAAAAAGTTTCACAATTCCTCGTGGCAGTGTCACAAAAATAAACGCCTCCACACCTTGCAACTGAGCAGGGTGCAATTGAAATGGGGGGGGGTGTCTTGTGTTTTTAAGCACAATCACGCAGCCTCTGTGAATTGCATATTTTTTGCAATCAGGAACATGTGGAAAACTGGACTTTCCATTCTAGATGGGGAAATATTTTCCAATGCCCACCGCCAAATCTCACCGCCAAATCTAAGCCCTACTGTCCTTTAAAAGCAGTTGCGTGCCTACACACACACACACAAACACACACAAACACACAGAGTGATAGAGAGCTCAGGTGTCTGGTTACTTAGCTGTCTAACAATTTGAAGCTGACACTTAATTCCCTTGGCGTAGCTGGAAGGTGGGGGAGGAGATTCGACTATCCATAATGTTCAAATTGGATGACAACAAAAAAAAACAACATCCTACAGGGCCTGCTAGCCATTTTATACTAGCCATGCCATGAGTTGTGCTAGCTGGGGACGATGGAATTTGTAGTCTGACCTCTCTGGGGGAGCAAAATAACAGGAAGGCCTAATGACAAGTGATAAGTTTTGCAGCGTTTTAGCAGACCAAGTTGAGTTCCGTAAAAAGCAAAAAAAATGGCTCTTTTAACTAAAGACACTGCACTGTATGTTTGCTAAGACAGAACAGGATCCAGTGGAAATGGACACGCTTCAAACTGGGCACCAGTCTTCCCAGTTTGACTCAGTCCCCTGTGCAATTAAATTAGTCACGTCTGGCAACGAATACGCAGCTCGAGATGGTTTTTCCCACGCCCGCCGTCCAAAGCAGGTAAATAAAAAATAATAATCAACCCACTATGAAACAATAATTATTACATTTACAAGCCACCCAACTTCCAGCGATTTTAGGCAGTCGGTGATTCAGAGTACAACTTTGTAGACATGCACGCAGACACACACACACACACAAAAAAAAAAAAAAAAAACCCGTCCGCTGAAAAAGAAAGAGAAAAGCCACCCATTTCTCAAGATTTCTGGAATGCTTTTCTTCTCTCTCTTCTACAGATTTTATTTTGGGGACCTCCGCCCCCCTCTACCGCTAATGCCATTCTGAACTTCCTAGCCATTGTGGAAAATATTTGGGATTGTAAATAACTTAGAAGGATCCGGGGAAGAAAGAGGGGTATTTTTAGCCAGTCTCTATAAGTAAAGCAAAGACCTTTGACCACAAAACTTCGCACTAACTGTGTGGGTTTTTTTCTACCCAAAAAAAAAAAAAGCATGGTTACAACAGAACCGAACATCCCAGGCAACACAAAAAGCACTTAATAAGGAATAATCTTCCCTGAAGCCCCCCCAAAATCGGCATGGCACATTTTGAGTTAGTAGGACTCAACTTTCCCAGTGGGACAGCTTTCTCAAACGACTAAACTTAACGCTGTCTAACAGGCAAAAAAGCCCCAGAAGTGACAGAAACAAAGACAGATTAAAATAAAACAACTTTTTTTCTCCTCCTCCTCCTCCTCCTCCTCCTCCTTCTTCTCCTCTCTGCGGAAGAAAACTCTTTTTTAAAAAATAAAATAAAATAAAGAGTTTGCAGTCAAACTATGTAAGAGGTTGATCCGAGCACCGCCGGGGGATCATATTCTGCACACATTTGGGAGATATAAATCCTTGGGAAAATGACACGCGCCGCCGCCGCCGAATCCCCTTTGTAAAAAACTTTCCGGGAAAGAGGGAAAGAAGAGTTTGAAGGAGGCCAAGAACAGAGAGATACTCACTCTTTCTTGAAGGAGGGTTTCCTGGAAAAAGAGTACCTGAAGCGGCCGGGCGCTTGGGGAACGCATGCCATGTTCCCCATCTCCGGAGTTGGGGGGCGAAGAGTCCCGGCGTAGCGCAGGAGGAGGAGGAGGAGGAGGCGGACTGCGGGAGCCCCCGGGCGCCCTTGTGCCAAGCTGAGAAGGTGTGTGCTTTGTTGCTGTGTGTCATGCGAGGCTTCCTCACTTCCGTCTCCGCGAGAATGATCCCTTTGGGCGGGTGTGCTTGGGAAGAAGCGAGCCTTTTGGCCCAAGCGAGCCTTTTGGGTGCTCGCTTCCTGAGAACTGAGAGCAGGCGCACACACGCACGCACACACACACACAGGCGCACAAATGAGCGTGCAAACACGAGAGAGAGGGGGAGGGAGGGAGGGAGGAAGGAAGGAAAAGGAAGTGAGGGAGGGAGGGAGGGAGGAAGGAAGGAAGGAAGGAAGGAAGGAAAGAAGGCAGGCAGGCAGGCAGGCAGGAAGGAAAGAAGGAAGGAGTCAGACCCTACTGTGTTCTGCTTAGTTTCCTCTAAAGTGGAAGAGAGAGAG
>NW_015390864.1:41549-49917 GCF_001527695.2 Protobothrops mucrosquamatus | reverse complement strand
TCTATTGTTCCTTTTATTCTTTTGTTTTGTATTGTATTCGTTTTATCTTTTTAATAGTAATTATTTATTGTCTTCGAATCTTAACTCCTGGCAACTGCCTAAACATGTCCCTGAAGTATACTTGGCAAGATTTCATAAGTGATTTGCCATTGCTTCTTTCCTAGGGCAGACAGCGAGTGACTGGCCCAAGGTCACCCAGATGGCTTTTTGCCTAAACCAGAACTAGAACGTACAGTTTACCAAATCCACACTATTTTATTTTAAGAACACAGTTTTATTTCTATTTGAATCAGCCCTTTGGGCCTTTTAAACAATTTGGCATGTAACTATATTTGAGTATATTAATTACTTGGGGCTGGTAGCTCAGCGGGAAAAGGTTTGGATAGATCAAATAATTGATTTAACACTATTTTAGATGTTTTGTGCAGTCTCTAGTCACTTCTGCAGTTGCTTTAATATAGGATATGCTGCAATTATGCTTAGTAGTTTTATGAAGGCAGGACAAGAAGCAACGGGTGGAAACTAACCAAAGAGAGAAGCAACCTAGAACTAAGGAGAAACTTCCTGACAGTTGGAACAATTAACCAGTGGAACTACTTGCCTCCAGAAGCGGTGAATGCTCCAACAGTGGAAGTTTTTAAGAAGAGACTGGACAGCCATTTGTCCAAAATGGTATAGGGTTTCCTGCCTGAGCAGGGTTGGACTAGATGACCTCCAAGGTCCCTTCCAATGTTGTGATGATGATGATGATGACGATGATGATGATGATGATGATGATGATGATGATGATGATGATGATGATGTCTGGAGAAAATCAGAGGAGGGATCAAGTGTCTTTGAGTTTAATTCTAACTAAATGAACCCTTAAATATAGAGATTTTTTTCCCTGCAATTACATAGTAAGAGTTAAAAAAAAACCAGGATATATTTAAGATATGATAACTTTTATTCTGGAATTGTCAATGTTGATTTCAGGAACTTTTCTTCTTTTTCTACTGACATATGGCCCATGACCACAAAAGCCGAAAGAGAGCAGAGTGCCCTTAATATCCAAATCAAACTTGCATGCAAGCTTTACATTCTCATACTTGCTTGGATTTGTTCCAGCAGTGAAAGAGATGCTGGAGGACATCAATTATGCATGCTTCTTCTATTATAAATGGAGATAGAGAAGAAAGAAATGGTGAACTGCTTTTTTCCTCTTTATCCTAGTTTTCTTTCTTCTTTAAGGAGGCTCCAGTGCCGTTCATGGGAATCTAGACAATAAAAGGAACTGGAGCCATCTGCTCTCTAGAAGCTTTTCTGATGTCCCCTCAACAGACATGTTCCGTAGCTGTAGAATGCCCATATTTTAACTGAATCATTGCAAAACGGGGAAAGAAAATGCGCAATGCACCAGATAGCAAAGTCCCATTCACAGCAGAAACTGGATATACCCAGATCACATGGAGATCTCATTGCTGTTATTGCAATGGGGCCACTCTTCCTGTATAGGGTGGTACATATGGGTTATTTAACAGAAAACACAATTGCCTGCTGGGAACAAACCAGATAATTTGATTAGCTTTGTCCTGCATGATTAACAGATAGGAAATCTCAGGGATGCATATATGACTATCTTAGTTTCAGGGTACAAATATATCCATTGGTGCTCATGGTTAACATCTCCCCATCAAGACCATGGACGGTAAAACATCTAAGTGTGCTGGTGTAATATGTGTGTGATATGACAAAAAAAAAAAACTGAGGGTGGTGAAAGGCAGGTCATGAGCTCCTTATAGCAGAGGTGTGAGATGTTAATTCTATCCCTTTCATATGAAGATCCAGAATTCCCTGGCTGATCCTATTCTAGGCTTTAATCTAGGCCTATTAGATTGGGGAAAACCCTCACAAACTATGTCAGATGTAGTTTGAGTCAAGAACAGGGGATTCTATCAATACAAGTTAAGCTACATCTCACCCCCCTTACATTTAAGGCAGCACTTTAACCAGCAAAGCCTCAAACAGACTTTAATAGTGGCATATGTAAGCTTTAACTGGAGAGGTACATTTGCAGTTGAATGTAGAACCTGCACCATAGATCTGAAGAATTTTCACCAGGCTATTTCTTAAGGAAGGGACACCCTTCTACATACAACACTATGTGTCTTAAGATACAGGGGAAACCATTTGTCTAAAAATAGTATAGGGTCTCCTGCTTGAGTGGGGGGCTGGACTAGATCTCTAAGGTTCGTTCCAATTCTGTTACTCTGTTAAACGCTTAATGCTAACTGATACACACGTTGAAAAGGAAATTATATCCTTGTTAATAAAATAATATCACCACATATGGTAGGATTAATGCTTGCTTAGTTTTGAGGGCTGTTTTTAGGATAAAACTCTAGTGGCGACTTAATGCACCTATTTTCTTCTGCTTCCCCTTGAAAACCAGCATTGCAATCCTAAGAAGCTGCAAAGAGAGATTCATGGACCACAGTTGTCCACCTCACTCCAGAAGGATGGATGAGCGAACCAAACTGCATAGTAATCATATTTATCTTGTAGTTAAGTGTAGCCTCTCGCAAACATTCACCTGCCAGATGTAAATGAGCTGTTCCTTTAAGGCGGTGTTTAAAAAAAAATATCCTGCTCTTTTCCACCAGCCCTGTGGTGTGTCCAAGAACAAAACCACAGGAGCCCTAATGGAAGAAGAAAAATTGCAAAATCTGGAACTTGTTGGCCTATTCTCCATTTGTGTTATTAATAAAATACCTCTGAATATGCAAGATGAAAGAAACTGATCCATCAAAATGGAGCTAATTTTATTAGAGAGATATAATAAAACTAGCTCCATTTTGATGGATCAATTTCAGAGATGACATCTTCTGAAAGCTGATTGACTGAAGGATGGCTGCTTAATTTAAAGAGACACATTCATTTGCACAGAGAAAGGTTATCAGTTTGATGCTATATACAGATGGTTGCTAAGCGAGGCATTCGTTAAGTGATTTTTGCCCCATTTTACAACCTTCCTTGCCACTGTTGTTAAATGAATCACTGCAGTTGTTAAGTGAGTAACACAGTTGTTAAGTGGATCTGGTTTCCCCATTGACTTTGCTTATCAGAAGGTCACAAAAGGGGATCACCCCAGGACACTGCCACCGTCATAATTATGAGTCAGTTGCCAAGCATTTTAATGTTGATTGCATGACCATGGAGATGCTGCAATGTTCGTAAGTGTGAAAAACTTTTCGGTGCCGTTGTAACTTTGAACAGTCACTAAATGAACTGTTATAAGTCAAGGACTACCTGTAATATGAAAGCTTTTTTAAAAAATCTCTCCCCACCTTTTCTTTTTAAATATCAGGGCGTGTTGGTCTTTATAGAAAATGTTGTTTCCATAGCAGGAGTAAGTTATTTCTAGTGATCTGAAAGTTGTGCCCTTCCAAAATGGGGTTCCCCAATTTGCAACAGTGAGCAGGAGAAGGCAATTATCGTAAGCCTGGAGACTCAAAGGAACAATTATTGATCAGATTTAGAGACCACCCATCTCACTCACAGAGCAACTCAATGATATTTTAGTGATGGCTTTCCATTTTTCCCTTATTCTTCCTCAAAATGAGGCATGCTTAACAGAATAACAGAATTGGAAGGGAACTTGGAGATCTTCTAGTCCAACCCCCTGCTCAGGCAGGACCCCTTTACCCTTTCAGACAAATGGTTGTCCAATTTCTTTTTAAAAACCTCCAGTGATTTTAACTTTTGGAGGCAAGTCATCCCACTGATTAATTGTTCTAACTGTCAATAAATTTCTCCTTAATTCTAGGTTGGTTCTCTCCTTGATTAGGTTTCTATCTATGGGCCTTCAGGTGCTTTGGAAAATGGGTTGACCCCCTCTTCTTTGTGGCAGCCCCTCAAATATTGGAATGATGTTATAATGTCACCCCTAGTCCTTCTTTTCATTAAACTAGACCAGCGGTAGGCAACCTTGGCTCTTTTATGACTGGTGGACTTCAGCTCCCAGAATTCCTGAGCCAGCCACGCTGAGGGGAAAGGGAGAGGTTTCCAAGCTGAGCCATGCTGGCTCAGGAATTCTGGGAGTTGAAGTCCACGAGTCATAAAAGAGCCAAGGTGGCCTACCCCTGAACTAGACGTATCCAATTCTTATGGCTTAGCCAACTAAGGACAGGCTCTAAAGTAAGCTGAAGGTCTCCATAAAATCTTCCATCCAGAAAATATTGCCTCAATCTTCCAGAAGGACTGTGGCAGTTTTGACATGCTTTTCAGGGGGAAAAAATTCTTCTTGGACTGGGCTTGCAGCATGTCATAAGAAACTACAGCACAGGTAGACATACTTATGGACAATAAGACATTTTAAAGACATTTTCTTTGAATAAGGAATTTAGGTGTCTGTTGATATAGAACTGCACCAAATTTCCTGGAGAAAAAAGAGGGAGAGAGAGGCTCAGGAGATCTCTTTATTTTGAGGGAAAGGAGCAAATCCTCTGAACACAGCTCATTGTAACCGAGTATGCCCCTTAGCAACAGAACAGAATATTTGCTGATTAAGGAAAACAATAGGAAGAAAGGAGATAAATGGTAGAAATTGCAGACCTTGTAATTTGAAGACATAGAAGGCACCAGGTTGCTCTTTTTGGTCTGATAAGGTTGTTGGGTGTCTAGGGAGTATTCCTGCATATATCAGAATCCCCTTTTACAGATTCTTTGTGTCCCTGCCATTTGTCAGCCACTTTGGTTGAAGAATCATGGGAGGGGGAGTAAAAATTGTTATTAGCAAAAGAGGCACATCCTTGCTCATCCTTTATTTAAAGCCATTTTTTTCCTGCCAGATTGGCAGAAGGAAATATAATTAATGGTCCTGGGAAAAAGTAAGCTACTGTGCAATGCAAATTGACAATTGTGCAACTTTTGCAAAGCTACAGTCTTCAGTAAAAAAAAAAAATCTAAGACTCAACCCTCCTGGAGACTTAGCAACAAGAATTATTTCGAGGCATTCAAGCAATGGAATGATTAGGCAATCTTTTGGCAGTAGACGTTGCAAAAGAAATAACATTTAAGCCATTAACAGTCACGTGACCTGGACAAAGAAACCAGTTAACTAGTTTCTGGATCTTATGGAATTTTCAAGCTATTAATAAAACTGAATCTTCTTAGGTGCATTACCTTAGGGGAGATCACTGAAATATAACAAGGTTTCATTTTATTGGAGAGAGAGAGAGAGAGAGAAGGAAGAAGAAGAAGAAGAAGAAGAAGAAGAAGAAGAAGAAGAAGAAGAAGAAGAAGAAGAAGAAGAAGAAGAAGAAGAAGAAGAAGAAGAAGAAGAAGAAGAAGAAGAAGAAGAAGAAGAAGAAGAAGAAGAAGAAGAAGANGAGGAGGAGGAGGAGGAGGAGGAGGAGGAGGAGGAGGGACAGAACAGTAATTGTGAAGAACATTGTATATGGTATGCATAGATAGCACAACTGGGAATAGAATTTCTCTTGCTACTGCATCAGAAGGATACTAGAATGCATTAGAAATAGCAAGAATCTGATGCTCAGGAAAGACATTGATCCAATTTAGAGCTCTTTGTGACTCTCACTCATCTGGAAGGAACTCATGATTAGCATGGGCAGCTAGAGTTATTCCCAAGCTCAGAGAATGCTTGATTCTGCAGCTTCTCTGCAGAATGTGCATATATTGTAACTGGCAATTTTCAGCTTGACTATTCCTGACACAACAAAAGAGCTTTGTAACATTGATGGGCTATGGCAAGCAGCAGCACCTCAAAGCTTAAAAGATACATAGCCCTATGCAGAGATAGGCAAACATGTCCATCAAGGACTGCATTTTTCCCCCCCAGAGGAATGGGAAAAGATTGTAATTAGTGGTAGTCAGTGGTGATAGATGGCATCAAGCCTACAGTAGGTGGTCCTCTTTTGTCCTTGTTGACTGCTTTACTTGCTGTTCCTCCTAACTCAGGAAACTGCCTGTGGAAGAGCAAACAGCTTTTTCCAGGGCTTTTGAGATCAATATCCAGGTCCTTGGGCCTCTCTGAGCTTGGATATTTTCTTGCAGATGTTTCATAATCAAACTAGGTAACAATGGGAAGGTAACAGAGTTCTGTGCTCCTTTGGCGTATAGCCGTGCTGGCCTCATGACCAGAGAAATTGTGTTCAGACAATGCTGACTCCCTTGGCCAAGAAATGAAAATGTGCCCCACGCCCTAGAGTCAGACACAACTAACAGGGAAACCTTTACCTTTTAACAGTGCATTGATGGTAATGAAACCTTTGCAAGAAAACAACCAAGCTCAGAGGGCACCAAGGACCCCACAGTTCAACCATGAGCTACAAATATTCTCTTTTAGCAATCTGAGAATCACATTTAGCCCGTAGGTCTTAGGTAGTTTATTCTGTCTTGTATATGTTGGGCAGGGGATACACAGAATTTGTGAAGTGTTAAAGTCATCGAAGGGCTGGTATTTTGGGTGGCAGCCAAAGATTCCTTTCCATGCTTTGTTATCCCTTTGATGCTGTATCTAAGGGAGAAATGAAATCCCACACGCGATAAGGTCAGTTTTTAGACCCAGGTATTAAGGGCTGCACTGTCTCAGGAGACCCACTTTATCGTTCTAGTAATAAACAAATTTACAGCCGTAATTAGAATGACAACACCTATTTGCAATGCAAAGGACACCCAAGAATTGCAACCCTAGCAAAGCTTGCTTTTCTCAATCATTTATGCAGGTTTGCAGCTGATTAATGATGATGGTGCTTTTTTTTTTTAATTTATTCAACCAACAAACACAAAGCTCTGGGGACATTCTTTGGTGCTAGCCTTGTAGACATATAACAATGAATGGGTTCCTCTCTAAATTTTATTTTATATATGTGAAGCCTACATTTTTCTCCTTGCCTAGAAATGTAGAACTTGGCCAGATATTTAAATGACAGCAAATTTGCTGATGTCAGCATGAAATGGCTCCATTTACATTGATCTTTCTTTGGTTCAAAAAACAAAATCTATATATACACAGATTTATGAGAGATGCTTCTGAAAGTGAGGCTTCTGAAATCTGCATACAAAATGCACACTTATAAATCTGCATACAAAAAGCACTTGCTTTGGGGGAAATAGACATAACAATCATAAAATTAATGTTAATCATGTATTAATGTGTTATTTAGGAGATTTACATTAAAACCGGATATATTAAGGGAAATTATTTTCAGTAAGCCACTGAAGTTTGCAGATGAGAATGGATGTGCGTTCTTTTTTTCATAGATCTTTAAGAAATCTATTAAAAATGTTAACAGGCCAGGACATTGCTGTGCATTTACAGATAATAAACCCACAAGATTTAGACTTATTCACATAAGCTAAATCAATTTGTTCGGCAAGCATTTGTGACTGGAGAGACAGTTCATTAGCTGGATGTAGTAGTGATGGTTTATGTGACAAGCACATCTAACACTGAATAGATGGATAGCTGCTGAACGAGTGCTTGGTCCAGTGTAAGTGAAAAACATTGCCATCACTAGCAGATTTTGTGTTCTCTTTCCATATGAGCAGTTCTCATTTAAAGCACTGCTCTTTATGCCAACAATAAGGAACTTATGTTCATTTAACCATGTTGACATGCTGTGTTTGAATGATTGACTCATCCTTGTCAACTTCATCTTCACCCTCTTTAAAAAGGTGAAAAGCACCTGAAGGCCAGACAAGAAACAATGGATGGAAACTGATCAAGGAGGGATTCAACCTCTAGAACTAACAGTAAGTTCTGACAGTGAGAACAATCAACCAAGCTTGCCTTCAGAAGTTGTGGGTTCCCCATCACTGGAGGATTTCAAGAAGAGACTGGACAGCTACTTGTCAGAAATGGTATAGAGTCTCCTGCATGAGCAGGGGGTTGGATTAGATGACCTCCGAAGTCCTTTCCAACTCTGTTATTCTGTTATTTACTTTCCTGGCAAACAGGAAAATTTCTTCTTTAACAGATTGCATGTATATGTGTGTGTATGAGAGCCACTTTGGTGTATTGATTAAGGAATCCAGGAAACCATGAATTCTAGTTCTGTCATAGGCATGGGTGATTTTGGCCAGTCACTCTGTTTCAGTCCTGGAAAGGAGGTAATGGCAAACCACTTCTGAAATTTTGTCAATAAAACCACGGGGACTTGTCCAGACAGTCGCCCAGAGTTGACAGTGACTCAAAGGTGTGCACACACAGATACACACGCACACACACAAAATTACATGCACACATAATGTAAATGGAAGGAAAAAACATTTCAGATTAAAACAAAAATAGAATATGGGGAAAAGCTGATTGGTCCATCATTGGTCATAAGCTCAAATGGCTTAGCCATAGCATACCTCTTTTGTA
>NW_015390864.1:7999-40299 GCF_001527695.2 Protobothrops mucrosquamatus | reverse complement strand
GTAAGTTGGCCATGGCAAGTTGGCCACAAGTTGGCTGGAGCAAGTTGGCTGTGATGAGTTGGCTGTGTTGAGTTGGCTGTGGTGAGTTGGATATGGCAAGTTGGCCACAATGAGTTGGCCGGAGCAAGTTGGCTATGATGAGTTGGCTGTGGTGAGTTGGCTGTGGTGAGTTGGTCATGGCAAGTTGGCCACAATGAGTTGGCCAGAGCAAGTTGGGTGTGGTGAGTTGGCCATGGCAAGTTGGCCACAATGAGTTGGCCAGAGCAAGTTGGGTGTGGTGAGTTGGCCATGGCAAGTTGGCCACAATGAGTTGGCCAGAGCAAGTTGGCTGTGGTGAGTTGGACATGGTGAGTTGGCTGTGGTGAGTTGGACATGGCAAGTTGGCCACAACAAGTTGGCAAGAGCAGGTTGGCTGTGGTAAGTTGGCCATGGTGAGTTGGCCATGGCGAATTGTCATAGATCCCACTATAATATGGTAGGACTTCAGAGATGTACTTTCTCTGTAGCCAGCCCAGCTGTTTGGAACAATCTCCAATTTGAAGATCTGATTCTTGCCCCAAGCTTTGGGCTTGGATAGGACTGAGTCATATGTGTGATCTGACACCTGTTTGTCTATTATTGTCTTTTCGTTTATATTGGTTGTGGTGAACTGCCTACAATCCCTGTGCGAGCTAAGTGACCGGATATATTCTTTAAATAAATGAGTAAATTTAAAATATGCAAATTGGTACATTTTGAAAGATCTTGTAGATACTTTATAGCATTAAACAGCTACAAGATTATTCTCCCTCTGCTTTTTAATCAACCATTTTTATCATGACAGCAACATTTTTTTTTAAAGTAAAAAAAAAATCATTATCCTTTCTCTTCTATATTCCCAACACTTGGGAAATTACTTTCCAGTGCAATTAATGACTGCATGGATTAAATCTTCCCCTTTATTATCATTTTAGCCTGCTATCATTCTGTACTGTTTACTCATGCTGATAAAAACAGAAAATTGCTCATTGCCCTTACTGATCATTTTGTATTTGCTTTCTCAGCTGGAATAGCTTATCAGCCTTCATTAAATTCAAAGCAAGGACATTGGCATTATAATCCATGAAACCTAGCCATTTGCTAGAGCATTCTTAGTCTTATTTCTCCACCCTTATTTCCTCAATAATATGGAATATGGCCAAGTCATTTTGCTGTCTGAATTTAAGGATAAGAGGAACTGGACTGGAAAGTGTATCTTCAGCATTATCAAGAATTGAACTCAATATATAGCTGGGAAGTATGGAAATCATTGAATACCAATAGCACTTAGACTTATATACCTCTCCATAGTGTTTAAGCAGTTTACAAAGTCAGCATATTGCCCCAAACTATCTGGGTCCTCATTTTACCGACCTTGGAAGGATGGAAGGCTGAGTCAACCTTGAGCTGGTCAGAATCAAACTCCTGGCAGTGAGCAGTGAGTTAGCCTGCCAGGAACTCATTTCTGACCGGCTGAATGAACAGACTGTGCACAGGTACAACAAGATCCAGAGACACTCTGAACAAATTGGGACTATCTGGGGGCTTCTGCTCTTTGCGATTGTGGTGACGTGCAGACAACAAGACATATGTATACCTGCCCTTTGTACACTTGAGGACCTCATGGCAGCATAACAGTATGCAGTTAATGTTGCTAGTTTCTGAACAAGATCTGTTTAACTTGTACATATTTTAATCTTGTATTTTATATTTTAAATGTTATTCACATAGCAAGCCTTCTTTTCATTGTGATGCTTCTGACACGAGTAAACAAAGAAACAAAGAAACTCACCACTTACACAGCATTGCAAAAAGGAGACTTACATACCCCAATATCTGCTGTCTGAGAGAGGCAATTTCCTTATTGTGGCTAATAATAGGGCTGGCCCTTTGGGTATACTTGTGTGTAGATGCATGAGAAATTGATCTGCAAGTAGAGACACTGCATGCCTAACTCTGCTTATGCTTTAAATCAAAGCTGGGTCAGATGTGACCCACAAGCCTCATTTCTGGATTCCCCAAACCTTTGCTGCTGAAAATGATATGAACAAGTTAGAAGATTGCTGCAGTGCTGGAAGAGTGATCCAAGTTCTATAGATTTGCTCTTACATATGATACATTTGCATCAGACTTGGTGAGCAAAGTTAAAATAAATAATCAAACAAATAACATCTCCCATAATAATGCAGATGAGTTACTTTTATTTATATGCTAGCACAATAAATACATTTAAGGGGGAGAAATTAATGTGTATAACTTTAAATAAACTTCAGGGGGTTTTTTTTCCCTGACACACACATTCTAACATTCCCTGAAGTTGTCTTGATATACTTATTAAATCGTTAGAAAAGCACTAGAAAGAATCAGTTTCACCTCTCTGGTCAGCAATTAAACCCAGTGGATTTCTTGCAGAAGCATAACCTTCTTCCTAAGATTATTATGATTACCAAATGAGTTATGCAAAAAAAAAAACAAACAACCATACGGCATAGCAACAAAAAAGCTGGAACAAACACGCAGAATGCATCTGTGTTTTTTCTTTGTCAGATAGAGAATGCCCTGGGCAGCAATGAATTCTATCGATAAGTCAGATGCTTGGTGTTTTGCTGGTTGTTCCTTTCAATTCTCACCTTGTTCTCTAAGTCCAATCTTGATGTGACCCGCTTGGTATCTTTTTGGTGTTGTAAAATCACTTCTTCTTTCCCTTAATTAGCTTCTGCCTTCCTAGAAGTTAACCACTCACTTAGTATGCAGCATTCAGCTTCTTCATTTGATAAAAATCAGCATTTTGGAAAGGCATGCTAGGTGCAACTGCAAACTGCCTCATTTACAGCTTAACTCACTCAGAAAAAACCATCCTGTCTCAAACTAACTCAAACAATCTGAGTGCTACATGTCCATCAAGGAAATGTTTCAGTCACCTTTATCTTTATTATCAGCACACAGATTGTTCAATATTTCAACCTTATTTATGCTTCCGTTTTGTTTTCCAGCAGAGTCAATTTCCCCTATGCCTGCTTTTAAATGCTGACAAAGGATCGTGTTTTTTTGGAAGCAGGAATAAAAATATCAGACAATTATTAAATTTTTAAAAATGAGAACAAACGATTCCTTGACAGGGGGTAAATGTTATACTAATGCAGCAAGCCTTCTGCATGCTGATAAATGATTATTTGGTTGCCAGTGCTCTGATCTCATTTCTGTTCTGCAATGAAATGAGGGATAGACACAATAAAGAGTTGTAGCTTGTTGTCAAAGGAACAAAGCTGACAAAGAGAGAAAAGGGAATGGAATGGAATGGAATGGAATGGAATAGAATAGAATAGAATAGAATAGAATAGAATAGAATAGAATGGAATGGAATGGAATGGAATGGAATGGAATGGAATGGAATGGAATAGAATAGAATAGAATAATTATTAATTTAGTCATTAGACCATATCAAAAATATAAAACTAATATCAATATTAGTTGGTACAAAACATCAGGTCCATACGTTGAGTTATAGCTCAGAAAGTTTTATTGCTCACACCTATACACAAGAATCTGGTCAATTAACAGCATTAAATTGGCACTAGATAAGGGCCAATCGAATTCAAGGGAGCTGGACTTGGATCTCTTGTGGCAAAGCAAGGATTCTAAACCGATGATGCATTTAAGATTTGCTGAGTTTTGCAGTTGTTACATGCAAATGGTGTAATATTGTGCCCCATTAATTTTTACTAGCAAACTCTCCCCCTTCTTTATAGCCAGCTTGGTGTAGTGATTAAAGGCACCAGGCTAGGAACAAGGAGAGTAAGTTCCAGGCCTATCTTTGGCACAAAGCCAGCTGGATGACCTTGGGCTATTCCTGCTGTCTCAGCCCTAGGAAGAAGAAGGCAAGGATAAATCAGTTGAGAAATCTTGCCAAGAAAGCTGTAGGAACTTGTCCAAGCTCTTGAGATGTGTCAACATTGACTTGAAGGGGGAGACGTAGACACACACACACACACACACACACAGAGAGAGAGAGAGAGACAGACAGACAGACAGACAGACAGACAGACAGACAGACAGACAGACAGACAGACAAAAAGACAAAAAGACACAATGACACATGGAGTCATGAATACTTTGGGGTTTTTTTTCCTGCTGAGGAGATCATGAGTAGAATCCAGATTTCCCAGATCAGACCTATTAAGATAACAGAAGCTTAAAATTAGGCACAACAAATATATCACATTGATTTTTGGCGCATCTATTAAAAACATCTTAGTCTGGATCCAATGTATTTATTAACTTTAAATGACTTTATAAATAAAGAAGACCCTCTTACAAGCAAATAAAATGTAAAACTATATGGCGGTGGTTAAGATCCGCTTTCCCTGGTATAGATCAATTTTATGGTCTCCAGAGAGCTTGACCAAGGATGCCTGTTTTAAATTATTCTTTTATACACCTATTAACTTTTCTTCAGTGAGTAGTGACATCAGACTGCTTATGGATGACAGGAATAAAAGATGCTTACGGATGACAGGTTTATTCTTCTCAAGGATTTTGTTCAGTCTGCTTTTTTTTTTTAAAGAAAAACAAATTGAATTTATATTCCGTACATTAATACCTAGGCAGTAGACACAATAGCTCTTTCACACTTACATTTATGATGTAATTGTGATTTAAGAAAACACTCCAAAATACTTCAAATAAAATGCAAGGAATCAACTGAGAAAGACATATTAAAATACCAGAGTTTACGCTTTAAAATAATATGACAATTTGCAATAGAAGTATAATAGTTAAAATTGTGGCTGAGGAACTGTTAGATTGATATATATTTATCTCAATATGGGGCTATATGGCTATAACTAAATTACTATAATGTATGCCAAAGGGATTCTTTTCTGCAAAAAAAAAAATACGGACAGATTGTGTATTGTATCTCAGCAACCCATTCAGGTTTAGATGGATCTCCAATTAAACTGCTAATTTCAGGAGAAAAACACTGCCATCTGCTACCTGTCAATAAATAATTTAATTGGAGTAAAAGGCTCACATCTGTTAATTCTGAAGCATAATTTCACTGTAGTTGATAGTGAAATAGAACCAATATCATTGATTTATGTAGAATTCTCTTGTACATTGATTTGATATATTTAATTGTGTGTTCAAAAGATTTACTGAAATGATTTCAGACATCAGATAGTACAATGAAGAGGAGGAGTGGTAAAAGATTTTGGTTTAGTTAATCCTTCGAAAATGTTGAGGCACACAAAAGGGATATGGAAACAACAGGACCCTTGAGTTCAATATGATGCTAAATTTAATTCTATTAAAGTGTTTGCTAAAGTTTGTAGCCCCAATGATAAATTTTGATATAACAGTTCTGGTCCTATGTTCCTGAGTGCTAAATTCTCTTCTGGAGGAAGAAAGCGATATTAGATGTATGTATGTGTTTTTGTGCGTGTGTCTAATACTCATGTTTCAATGAGTTCTCCTGTTTCTGTCACCAATAGACAAGATATTTTAATATTTTTTTTAAACAATGGAATATAAGCATGCACACACGCACATACACATATACAAACATACACAGAGACAGAAAGCTGTGCTGAATACTGGTAGAAAGTATCTGAGATATCTCTCCTTGCCTCCTTTGTTGTTGTTAGTTGCGAAATCGTGTCCGACCCATCGCAACCCCATGGACAACGTTCCTCCAGGCCTTCCTGTCCTCTACCATCTTCTTACGTTGGGCCATAAATTTCAGATACCTCTGTTATAACAGAGGATATTTTTTTTCTTTATAGAGATGCTATACAATTTTGAATTCCATCAGTAAAGGCTCTCTAGTGGGGGGGGGAATTACAACAGCAGACATAATAATATAGTGAAAATGTCTTTGTTCAAATACTCTTGCTCTGTTACTTATTTCTCAGCCACCGATTCTTCTTTAGAAGTTAGCAATCTCTCTATAGGAATGGAGCTTATTTTCCCATTCTCTTATACCAGATAGATCTGAAAATACTTTTCTTGTCATTTCTAACACTCTCCTTCACTCTCCTTGTCCTCTTTCGTTGTGGGGATTGTGTGCAAATAAATGAACTCATAAATATAAAGCAGACTTTATTTTCCTTTCAATGACATATGGGAATACATAGTTTGTGGATCCTTCGCAAATTAAGGGTAAACATTTTATTTTCACACAACACACCTTTTTCTTAGTCTATCCCCAACTTTTCTTTGGTGAAGCAAAAAAAAAAACAGACAGATAATGAGTTGGGAGAGTGATATTTGGTGGAAATCTTGAACATTACACAGTCAGCAATAATGCTGGCTTGTAAGATCATTGCTTAATTAGAGATGAAAGATCCTAGCTTATATAGAATAGTCTGCTTTGGTTGCACTAAGACAGGGGTAGGCAACCTTGGCTCTTTTATGACTCATGCCATGCTGGCTCAGGAATTCTGGGAATTGAAGACCGCAAGTCATAAAAGAGACAAAGTTGCCTATCCCTGCACTAGGAGTATGTTGGGCAACCGACGGTCTACTGTTGGCTGAGAATGGTGCCTTTGACATAGATACAGGCTGGAAATGTAGACTGCACATTCTTTGTTTTATTGCAACAAACGCTCTTCTACATCAAACATCAATTGGTCAAAGTCATGAGGTGTGGTAGAGGTCAATATCTATGGGACCATATGGTGGTAACCATGATATATGGAAGGTTGCAATTTGAAACGTAAGAGGAGTAAGTGATTAAAAAGCATGAATTCATGCTACATTTTAGCATAATTTTCTGATGCTGGTGCTCCCAGAATTCAGAAGATATTTAGATCTTTTTACCTCACAAGCCAGATTTGCAATCACAAATCTATATGCAAGGATTTTTTTTCCCAGAGGAAAAGTCCAACGTTTTGCTGCGTGGGACATATTTGAATGTTTGAAACCATGTTGGCATTCTTACAAAATAGCATCTTTGGGGTTGCTGGCCCCATTTAGAAAAATGGCCACTTGCGGTGGGCTTGGGCATCCATATACATCTGTTTGCCAGAAAGTAAATTAGTGAGGTTTATTTTAAGATACTATTTTGCTAATTCTGACATGCAGAACTCAAGGGGCCATTTCACACACTCAAGCAAATAAAAAAAAATCTTAACACTTAGCGCATTATATTTCCACATCATAAAAGGTATCTTTTATAACAGCTTGTTTGCATAATGCCTGTGTGGGCTGATTCTTGCAATCCTTCTTGGTTGAAGTGCTGTAGAATTTTCCACTATTTAGTCCTGGACCAAACCACTACGAAATCACTTAGAAATGTGAAGTGCTGAAATTCCAGAAAATGTCTTACACTTAGAACGTTATATGAATCTATGCAACTATTCATTTATTTTCTGCTTTGCATTGCATGTTTGCATTTAATCCACATTATTAAAGAAACACCCCGTTAGAATTTGTTGATATCTTTACAGGTTGGCAGGGATGGGGCAGACTGACTGAGTTTTAAAGGCCATTGGCCTTTTTTTAAAATCCTGAATAACAATAACGCCATGTCCTTACAGCAGTGCAAGGCTTTCATTAAAGACCAAATCTATCCTAACTATCCTAAATTATCATAGGGTTAAACAAAAACCTGCTGAAGTAGGGTTGAACAAAGATTCCTTTCAGAGATCTATTTCATAATGATGTGCTTTTTTTTTTTTTGGCATGGCACCCAGGTCACTGCAGTGAACGGAAATCAAATGCATTTATTAAAATACATTCATCCATATAGACCAGTGGTGGCGAACCTATGGCACGGGTGCCAGAGGCGGCACTCAGAGCCCTCTCTGTGGGCACGCGCGCCGTTGCCCCAGCCCTAGACCTTCACCTGGGTTTTATAAAACCTTTTCGCTTTTGGTCTCCGCCGCCATGTGAAAAAGAAAAAAGATTCAATCAATCCATTTCAACTTCTCGCGGGGAAAAAAAAAAGATCTTGCAAAGTTGGAATTGATTGATTGAACTTTTTAGTCCCACCCAGTCTGCCGTTACCACCGCAGCCACGCCCAACCAGTGGGCCACACCCACCCAATGGGCCACACCCACCCGGCACCCAATGATGCATAAGTGGGTTTTGGGTTGCAGTTTGGGCACTCGGTCTCTAAAAGGTTCGCCATCACTGATATAGACATATAAATTCATGAGAAGATGGACTCTTGACCCTGAATGTGCCAGATAAATCTACAGGGAACTGGGTTGGAGAAAAGTATTATTATTATTATTATTATTATTATTATTATTATTATTATTATTATTATTATTATTATTATTATTATTATTATTATTATTATTATTATTAGTTTAATTTGCATTCTGCCCTTATTATTTTTACAAATTACTTAAGGTGGTAAACATATTCAACACACCTTCCTCCTCCTCCTCCATTTGGGCTGAAAGAGAATGACTGGCCCAAACTCATCCAGCTGGCTTTCATGACTAAGGCAAGACCTGAACTCATGGTCTTCTGTTGTCTTACCTGGTGCCTTAACCACTAGACCAAACTGGTTAAATGTACTCTTTATCTAGTTCTTTCATTTGTGGATCTCAACTAAAGCTGAAGTTTGCAATTATTGGAAGCGAGAAAGCCATTGCATCCTGTCACATGATCTTTTCCCTCCAACCACCTGAAATCTCTTGAGAGATTTTTTGGAGATTTCAGCTGGAGATAGAGTAAGATCTCGTATGAGATTATTCAACGGTTGCAAGAATTTATGTGAGTTTTTAGTACTGTTAGCAATCATGCTAAATTGCTGTATCTTACAAGCTTTGATATTGTGGGATCCTGGGTTTTAAACATGCTCTTAAATATTATTTGAAACGCAATGTACTTTGGAAGTGTTGCTAAAGCCATTTGGGGTACATGATTGTTCTGGTACCTACAAATACGGTGCTGCTAAAATCTCGTAGCAAGGCAAAAAAAAAACCTGGTTTCATGGATGTGAAACTGACAGCAGATTTTCATATTGTTCTGATGTCAATGTTCAGAATGTTGCTCGCTTTCTTAAAGTGTCTTTAAAAGCTTTCATAGAAGGAATTCTGGAACGGTTTTAGTGCAGGGAAATGTCAGCTACTGAGCCAGTTGCCAACTAGAGATACAAATGGATGCAGCATTCTCTTTTTCTGGCATCAGCTCTCTCTAAAAGATGCTAAAACAGGCTGCACTTAAACCACTGATGCATTGCAGATAAAATGTAGATTAGATCTTCTTGGCAAGCGGTATGTCAAGATGCAGTGCAGTATTTTCAACAGTTGGGAAATATTAAGTTATTCCTAGTTTGATATTAATAATAATACCCCAGGTTTAACAATTGTTGGTAAGAAAAAAAAAAGTCTTTCTGGACAGTGGACATTGCAGTGCCTGAAGAAATCAGAATACAAGAGAAAGAACTGAGCAAAATCACAAAATACAAAGTATTCTGCAAATGGTAGCACAACTGTAGCAAAGTAAAGCAAAGATAGTAGCAACCATAATAAGCGCCTTGGGTGCCATCGCCAAAAATTTGAAGTCTCACTTGAACACCATCGGCATTGATAAAATCACCATCAGGAAATTGCAAAAAGCACCTTTAATATCATCAAACATCAAAATCTGCCTTTCCCAGATCTTTGGGAAGGACTCGATAGGTGGACAAAATTGCCAAATCCAGTCTAAACATCTGCCTGGCTGTGTGACCAACTATAATAATAAATAGTTGATACAGAGTGTGCACTCCATTTCTGTGAAATTTGCATGGATCCTCCACATGTGCTCTATTATATGTCTATTATTCTTATCACTGCAAATCAAACAATCCATGAAGAATTGAAGAAAATGCAGAAAGGGACAACCAAAATGATCAGTTGCTTAGAATTGTTCCCTCCCCCCAAAAAAATTGCTTTCCATGTTAAAAAAAATTGAATGAAAACAAGGGTAAAAAGATTATTAATTTATTCTATTTTATCTGTCATTTCACAAAGTGCAGCATTCTACTTGGCAACCAGTAAAATACAATAGTTTGAGTTCTAATTAAAAGATTGAACTCATCAATTAAAAAATCATTTTTTTTAAAAAAACAGCATTTTTAAAACTTTCCTATTAGCCTCTATTAAAAGAAGGAACTAATAACTTTGAAATGAATTATGTACAAACTGCCTTTGAAATATTAATCTCCTTGTTTCTATCTCTCTCTGTGTTCATCTTCAAGAAACTGAAGTTTTTTTGTCTGTGATCAGGTTCAATTTTTCATTCTTTCACATATAAAGAAACTTTATGCTCATATTTTTATACTTTTTTCCTGATTTGTGCATGTAGGGTACGCCATATATCTGAAGGAAGGAAGGAAAGAGTTGTTGACAGCAATGAAAATTCACACTGTAAATCTTCATGGACTGGTAAACATCAGGAAATACCAAATTCCACATTTTGATTTGCTAGTACAGGAGATTATGAAACATTGATTTCCAAAAGAAAAATGTCTAAGAGGACAATTTGTTTGATATAATGGGACTCATCACATTTTTATTGAAATGAACACTCTGGTTATCTTTTTCAAAAACAGATAACTTGCATTAACATCAAAGGAACTCTGAAGACCATCTAATGCAGGGGTCCCCAACTCCCGATCCGGGACCAGTACCGGGCCACAACATGCCAGCAACTGGGCCATACAAACAAGCAAAACCCCATCCGCGAGATGCAGGCAGCACCCAAAACCACTCACTCTCCAGTCTGCGGAAAAACCTCTGTCCACAGAATCGGTCCCTGGTGCCCAAAAGGTTGGGGACCTCTGATCTAATGAAACTCTGTGTGGTTCTAGACATTATTATCCTGAAGAGTCCTTGCTTGTTTTCTTGCAGACGCTTCATTACCCAAACTGGTGATGTTACCTAGTTTGGGTAATGAAACCTCTGCAAGAAAACAAGCAAGCTCAGAGAGCACCAAGGACCCCTCATTTCAACTCTGAGTTACAAAGATTCTCCTTTATTGATACTATTATTAACTTGTAAAGTAAAAAAAAACAGCTGTTGAGTTGCTTGTTTATCACCTTCAGCCAACCGAATCCCTCTTTCTTTCTTCCTTCTCACAACTTAGCTTTTCAAACAAAAGCTGAGCAAGGAACATCAGCGAAGTATTTTCCCCAGGAAGCTAATATCCATTCCATCATTCCCACAAGCTGATAGAAAGTTCACTTGAGGTCAAGGAAAACTGAAAAGGTTTGGTTGGGCACAGATGTTGCAGACTGTTAACTGCAAGCCCTCTTTTTTTTTTTAATAAATGTTTTATTGATTTTTATAATTAAACAACAAATACCAATATGATGCATTTACAACACATGCAGAAAAAAGATAATCCAAGTCAATACATTTTTGGAAACGCTCAGCAGTCCCCCGCCTTGCCTCCGCCCTCATCTACTTTCCTATCCTTCCTCCCTCTAAACCCACAACCTCTCCTCCTTCCTCCTTTCCACCTACCTACATCCCATCTCCCTTCTCAACCACCTCATCGAGTGCAGTTTGGGGTACCAGCCGAGCATCTCCTCTTTTCAATATAATTATTATTTACCTATAACATACAAATACATCAATTTTTATAATTTCTGTCCCCTAATCCCCTTCCCCCCCTGGACTTCCCGGAACCAAATACAGGATTAAAACACATCCCATTTCATATCTAAATTACAATTTAACTAAACATAATACAATCAATATTTACATACTTTAACTCTAATAAAACAATAAGTAAACAACTGCAAGCCCTCTTGTGTCACAACAAACAAGGCTTCATTTGTTACTTAGAAGCTATCAGTTAAACAGAGAACGGCTTATGTGAGTTTCCACCTGGACAAGACAATGAGGTTTTACTGTACTTGAGAAGAAGTGGCTCCTTGCCAAACCACAACATTCCATAACTGGCAGAATATACTTATAGCATTGTTGCACCGGGATTAAAGTCTTAATTTTCTTGGAAACTACGCATCAAAGAAAGGACCAGACTAAAGTCTCTGAAACCTTGACCAGCTTCATAACTGGAGACCTCTGAATATTGGCAGTGTCAACAATGTGCAGTTCCCATAATATATGGTAATTAAAGACCTATCTGATATATGACTAGATGTTTTGTTCTTGATCTGTTATACATTGTGCTAATGAACTCCTCCCCCAATCCTAAACTCCAGTAATTTTCATGAGTTTTAACTGCAACTATGAGCACATAAATCCTTTCTGTCACCTCCCTATTGCATCCCTCTCCCATATCATCATACTTTAACTTAGAGATGGTGGCGTCTTTCCTCTCCTCCGGTTGGTGTGGGGTGCTATTATTTTTTTTCATTTCCTAGTTCTACTCCCCTGGGCACACTCCTTTTGTTTAGCCTTCATTTATCATACGTGAATAGGAGAATCTCTCCTGCTTCTCTTCACTCCCTCTCCACAATTCCCAGCTATACCTCCAAGGACCCTTATCAAGGAAGATCATTTATCTGATCTTATTTGATAAGTGGAGAGATCCTCTTTCTGGTGTCCCTCAAAGTCGTTGAGCTGGCCCTCCAAGGAGTATCCTCGGTGATTTTGGCACACCAACACTTGAACTGTCTATGGATTTTCTCCATAGGATGGTCTTCAGATAGTTGTTGTGCTCAAAAGAGATGTGTGAGGCCTGGTTCTGGGCCAGCCAGTTGGCCACCTCTTCCTTGTGATTGCCTACCAGTTTGTGCATCATGTAACAAAAGAGAATTTTGCTTGAGAATGTAATTTAGTTAATAGAATATGGAGTTCTTGCTTGGTGATGAATGGCCAGTTTATATATTAGTTTTCAAGCTCCAAAGAGACTATTTAAATATTCCTTTTTTGCAGAGGAGCATCAAAATGGCTGAGTCATCAGGAAGAAAGAACTCAACTAGAAATGGCTTAACAATTGAGGCAATCTCTAACCTTTCAATGTCCACAGTTAATGTTTCTTTGTTTGTAAAATAAAGGTAAGGATTTATGGCTCATTCTGTTTCCTGTCCATTTTTCTTTCTGGAAAAATATTTCACTGTTAATTCCTACTTCAATTTTTTTTCCCCAACTCAATTTAGTATATTATCTAGTAACCTCAATGCAAACATTAGAAATTTATAGTAAGCGGGAGCAGGGAGAGAGTTTTTACAAAATATTTTCTTTGCTTGATGAACACTTGAAAAGGTTAAGGCAGTGTTTTAAAATATTATTTTAAATTGAGGTCAATTTTCTCAAAATATATAAAATTATTTACAGCCTTAAGTAATGGCAGTATTTGGGTGTTCTGTGCAAATGTGTAACTCAAATCCAATTCTAATATCCAAATGTAAAGAGAAGCACCTTCAGAAGGAAGAGACATTGGGAGCAAATGATAAGATAAGCATTATGCCATCGCGTGAATATTCTCCATTTCGTACATGTGCATCACATCACGTGTGCAAAGGGGTGGAATTGTGCTGTTCTGACATTTTTATCTGTTTGATGAAATCATTGGATTCTTTGGGTGCTTTCATCATCTTTGATATCCAATCTGTTCAAAAAATAGAGGCATCCATCCTGACGGAAGAGAGACATCCATAATGTTGACAGTACAAGCCAATAATTTGTCTATCCAGTTGACATCTCTGTGGTATAAATTAAACCATGCACTGTTTTCTTCTTCCTTGGAACTCTCCCCAGGTAAAATATGGTTTGGAAAGCAATGATATTAGCATCAAACTACTTAAATTATTGGCTGTGTCCACTCTGGACTTCTTGAGACTTTTGTCCCAATCTGTCCTTTGAGAGACAATTAATCAATGCATCTTAATCTCCATGGGCGTATGTAATGCAGCATGCTAGAACCAAATCAGGTTTTCATTTTTTCTTTTCTTTTCCTTAGAGGGAACCAAAAATGTTTATATTTAGCAACTACTGTAATGGAGGATATTTATCATCTGTTGTTCTAGAAGCAGAGTTGATGCAAAGGTAGAATAGAGTCTGGCCACTATCATCAGGGGAAATTTTGTGGCTTGAGGGCCATGCACAGATGTGAGACCCTGTTGATGAAATTGTGTTTTGTTTTGTTTTTTTATGTCATGGCTTTTTAATTAATATTTACAAAAGTGCATGATACGAAAGATCTAAAGGATTTAGTTGATCCCGACATTCAGATTCAAGTCTCTATTTCTAAAAAGGAAAACCTATCCAGAATTTTCATGTGAATCTCTAAGTTTTTTTACCGAGCAAAAGTATGTGTCATGTGCACATGTCCACACCTTTTGCAATTAACACCACAATGAAAAAGCTCCAAGCAAGTTGCTGCTTGACTATGTTATGGGAGTTATAGATTGGTGGAAACAGGAAGAGTATCCTTAGAATACTATTTTCCTACCATTAGGTAGGGAAATGCCTATTTATTTATTGCATTCCTAGAAAAAGTGCCTTCTGTTGATGAAATTGTTGATCGGTGTGAATTAGGAATCAGATGGGCCCAACTTTGCCACTGTTTTGTGAGGCGCCAAAGACCTGACTCTTTCACAGGTATAGGAGAATTCTGAGTGAGCTTGCCTAGTGTTGTTGTTGTTGTTGTTGTTGTTATCTTGCTGGATTTTGTAACTTACATGAAAAGTTGTTTTTAATTCCTTCTTTTTAATTATGATGGTGATTATATTAGCGAATGAGTGCAGTATAAGAATCCAACAATTGTAGCTTATTCAGCAAGGCATGATTAAGTACATTAAAGTTAGCACATTGTATGAATTGTGGTATTCTCTAATTTCAACTGCCCTGAATTGATTCAAACAACCACTTATTGATGATCATTTTCTATCAGTTGGGGTATAGGAATGTGAAATTAAGGATATATGGAGAACTGCTTCAACAAGCAAGCCCAATTCATCTAAATCATAAATTTTAGCTATTTATTTTGATGTGTTATATGAATCCCCACATTGTCCTCAAAAATATCACCTAGGTAAATCTCAGCAAGCCCAAATCAAAAGCAGTCCAATGTTGAAAATAAAATTGAACTAAAGCATTTTTTGCAGCATAAAGCAGTCGACACTGCTGCATTCTATTGCTGGACCCTTTCTGAATGAATAATCTGCTCCTGGGTGAACGAAACCTTTGCTTGTAAAATGAATAAATTGGAACTGGAAAGCTGCAGAAATAATCTTTGCAGCCCTAAACCTTGAACATTTTCAAGGAAGCCAACTGTTCCTCCAAGTTCAATTCCTTAGAATTGCTCTCAGGTGGGAAATTAAGTAAGTTATGCTTGGCTTCAAGAAGATTAGATGGATAATATTTATTCAGAAAAAAAAATCTTGAGCATGTTTTATGGTTTGTAGACTACAGTTATGGGAGAGTCAATGGGTGTCAGTCTTCAGGAAGTTCAAAGGGCCAGAGCAAACTGGCTTACATCCCGTTCAGGACAGAAGTTTATTATTTTTTTCATAAGATTGATGTTGCATAGGTGACTGCTTCACTTCTAATACTCTGTGGTGCTGTGGTGAATATGTTGGAATAGGAATGAACTAGTACATATCCACCCTCTGCCATGAGAACTGGCCAGGTGACTTTGGACCTGTCCCTCTCTCTTTTGGTCCCGCTTATCTCATAAGGTGTTTGTTATGGATCAAATGGAGAAGAAGCTATGCATGAATATACTATGCTGAGACTTGGAATGAAATACAGGATATCCATCTAATAAAGAAAGAAAGAAATATCCCCAGTGAGAACAATTAATCAATGGAATTGCTTACTTCTGGATGTTGTGGATGTTGTGGTTTTCAAGAAGGTATTTGTTCAGAATGGTATAGGGTCTCCTGCTTGAGCAGGGGGGTGGAGTAGAAGACCTTCAAGGTCCTTTTCAATCCTATTATGCTACTTTGTAGAGACTTACTGCATCTTAGAGCACCACACCTTGTGTCCATATCAGCACTATGGTACTTGGTACCCTAAGTATCTAGAGTACTGGGGAAATAATCTTTCTCAGTTCTGTTCCCTTGTTGTGGTATTCCATACCATACAAGGCATGTACAAAAAGAGGAGAAGGTCAAAGAACGCAAGGCAGATCCAGCATCAAATAAAAATGGTTGAGACTGTCGGAAGAGCAAGAGCCAGAATTTTGTATCTCCCTTACCATCCAAAGTGAAGAAAAGGAGGAGGAGGAGGAGGAGGAGGAGGAGGAGGAGGAGGAGAAGGAGAAGGAGAAGGAGAAGGAGAAGGAGAAGGAGAAGGAGAAGGAGAAGGAGAAGGAGGAATAATATTCCTTTAGCCCAACTTACAAACAAAAGAAGAGTAGGGAAAAATGAAATCAAAAAACTCACTGCAAAAATGTAAGCACTGGGACTATGAAATGTACTGCTGACCTTAGTGGAAGAAGAAAGAGATAATTAGTTTTAAGCATAAGAGCAAAAGGTTTTGTGCAATTTAGAACATAGAGTGGTCCAGATTTAATAATGTGTGTCAAGTAAGTTGCAGGATCCTGACCTTTTCCTGGCATTACTTGGATCAAAATGCTTTTTTCCCTGACTTCAGCACGCCATTAGGCAGGCTTTTCAGGAAACGGGGTTTATTTTTAGCTCCTGCAAAGTAAAAAAAAAAAAAAAAAAAAGTGGGGGGGAAGGGAAGAAAGAGAGAGAGAATCCGTTTTAGCCATGTTAATATCTGAAAATAAATGAAAAATGATCTCTCTGCCGTACCAAATGAATACAAGAGCTGAAAATCAGCTAAATAATATGCTAAATATGGATGAGGAAGGAGAGAGGGAGAGAAATCTTACAGTACCTGTAAGATTTTCAGATTTTCAGTTTTTTCAAACTTAAAATTAGAACATGGACTTCTAAATCAGAGTTGCTCAGTTGTGGTCCAAGCCATAAGCAACTCATCCAAAGTCTTGGATGTAAGCCCTATGATGCTTCAGAAGTTTCCCCCCCCAAAACATGTCCAATTATAATGTTTAATGGAGTAGGGCAGTGATGGCGAACCTATGGCACGCGTGCCAGAGGCGGCACTCAGAGCCCTCTCTGTGGGCACCCCTGCCGCTGCCAGCTCGCGCAGGTCCATTAGGCCACCACTGGCGCTCGGAGCAGCAGCCTCACCCAGCACAAAGGAGGTGAAGCAGCTGGCTAGCAAACTCAAGTAGAGGTGGTAGAGCATGCCCCCATGTGCTCGCTGGCCTTGCCTTGCCCCGCAGCAATGACCCCCGCCCTAACCCCTGCCTCACCCCGCAGGATGAGCCTCCTGCCCACCACCCCACCCACCAGAGACCCTCTGGATCTCTCCCAATCCTGCCCAGCCCCCACAGGCGTCCACCCCACGAGCAACATCAAGGTGGCCACGCCCACACTCAGTCTGCCGTCACCACCGCAGCCACTCCCACCCAGTAGGCCATGCCCCCCGCCCCCCCGAGGGCACAATGCTGATGCGGCCCTGGCACTTTGCAATAAATAAATGGGTTTGGGGTTGCGGTTTGGGCACTCGGTCTCTAAAAGGTTCGCCATCACTGGAGTAGGGTGAGAAATCCTTAACTGTTTGAGCAAATGATCATGTGAACTCTAATTCAGTTAATTTAACTGGAATCAAATTAAAACAAATGGAATTTATGACCTGTTTCTGTTTTTGTTTTTTGTTTGTTTTGTTTAATCTGGATCCTATCATGCTACTCAGGATCTAATGAAGGGTTGTCAGTCTAAATGCACACCCCTGTTTTAGATGATAAAGGATTGAAGGATTGATCTAAGGAGCTTGTCTAGACATGTTGTCTATGTAAGAGAGGTGAGATGACACTTTGCATTTTATACTCTGTTGTGTACTTTTGCGGTCCTTTGCCTTGTATGTCACCTTCAGCATCTGTTTTTAATCATTCTGAACTAAGATTGTACATTTAAGACTGCCCATGTTAGAGAGAGACTGTTGGGAGAAGGAGGGGTCAAGCAGGGGATCAGCCTGGAGTCATTACATAGACACAAGAGGGTTTGATCCCTCTTTTGAATACTGTTGAACCTTAACTAGTCTTTCTCAGGGTAAACTGTCAGTCTGGGAAGATTCTTGTGAAATAGGCAATAGAATAATAAAGTAGCTAGTTTAAAATATCAACAAATGTGGATCTGGTTGGCCCTGACAGTCCACCTCCAATAATGTTAAGGTCCTTTGTATGTTATGCATATACTTTGTGTGCAAAATATTACATAGATAGCCTTCATCAGGGGTAGTCAACCTTGGCTCTTTTATGACTCGTGGACTTCAACTCCCAGAATTCCTGAGCCAGCCAAGCTGGCTCAGGAATTCTGGGAGTTGAAGTCCACGAGTCATAAAAGAGCCAAGGTTGACTACCTCTGGCCTACATAATTGCATTTGCGATCATTTACTGCTGCAAGATTTTTTTTTTCCTGTAATATTTTGCTGCAAGGTTTTCATTCAAAAGTAAAATAAAATGTTCCAGGAGGAAATGTCCCAGCTTAAAGGAAAAATCTGCAGCCAAGAATACAAAAGAGCTTTGCACCTCTACAAGTTACCCAAAATATAGCTCTTTTCAAGTCTGGCCAGCCAGAAAGATGCCCACCCTGATCCCATTTTGTGAACAATGCCAGCAAATCTTGTTTGGCAGGAAATGAAAGGTATGTGGGCAAGGCATCAACTACTCCCACTGGGAAAGAACTTTGCATTGTCAGAGCTGGCTCAAGAGAAATCTACAGCAGTCCTCAGGAAATGTAATTTCTTAGCATGCTACATAGCGACACATGACACTCTGAAGAGAGGAAAAGGGAAGGATTACATACCCTGTTTTCTTCTCCTTGATTGCCACTGCTGGATTAACTCTTGACTAAGAGATAAATCAGAAAGGCAGTTTAGTGCAATAGTTCAAGTGCCAGACCAGATGTGATGAGAACAAATGGCCTAGTCCTCCTTTAAGTACACAAGCTGACCAGATGACTTCAGGTTGGATAACTCTATCTCAGCCCAACCCACCTCACAGAGTTGTTGTCATGGGTGTGAGTTGTTCTTCGTCATAGGGGGAGGAAAGATCAGATATGCTAACTTGAGTTATACACATAAAAATGGGAATATAAATCAGATAAATAAGTAAACGGGAGCAAAGAATACATTCTGCTAGAGAGAAGTTCCCTGGATGGGCTCCAGCACAAGTCTGCAAGCTCGGAAGAGTAAACCTTTGATCCTGGTGACTGACCTAGATTGGATCCTGAAACATTATCCTGGGATACATATACTTGCCTTTATTCAAGCAAGGAAAAGCTTTGGTGGAACTGCAATGGCCAAGAGAAAGAAGGGTTGTGCCTCATAGCTTAAACTTGGCTCTGAATTGTAAATTGAGTCTCCTTAAACTTGGTTCTGAATTGTAAATTAAAATTAACAGAAGAGGGAAAGTATTAAAAAAAAAGATGGGGACTTATCTGCATGTCATGAATCAGGTTGAATTAAAATTAAATATATAGTTTTAGTGCCATCCATTGTTATGTTGTTGGTAGACCATGTGTACCTTCAGCCTGGAAAAAGCGATGGATTTCTGCTTTATTATTTCATTTGGGTCCAATTGATGTTTGGGAGGGTTGCTCCCCTTCTTCTTCATCTTCTTGTGCCATATCCGTTATCGGACGTTGACGATCATGTTGACGATCCTGTTTTTATCAGCAGCTGCACGAAAAAGTGCTGCTGAGTTTTGTCCAAACCAATCCCTTAGATTGCTCCCCTTACCATTCCCCAAATAGATCTTCTCCAAACTCTGTTCAGTCCATCCGCAAGCTCAGAAATCTTCATTTCTAAAAAAAAGAGAGCACTTAAAAGGACATGCTTACAAAAAGCTTTCCGAGAATTGCACAACCTTATTAAGGAATAACCCTTCCGAAATGACACTTCAGACATTGATCTTTATTTCATGGCATGCCCTCTGAAGAAGTATCCATTTTCACCTCAGAGGCAAATCTCTGAATTAGTGAGACAGATTCTTTATTTGTGGTGGGAGAGTGTTTCTATCCTTGAGCGCCTAATGTATTTTTAAAGAAGGAGACACAAAACAGCTGGAAGGAGGCAGGTTGTTAAAATTTCATCAGTGTGCAAAAGAAACACGGGAGAAAAACCCTAAATCGGCAGATCTGAGGATCCTCGCATATTTGTTTTTCCCTGCTTGACTCTTGTGTTCTGGAACATGCAATGTGAGGGAATAATTAAGATAAACAGATTGGCATGGAGAATATGGCAACAGATATTGATATTGACCCTTCTGCTAATAGTGCAATCAACTTTCTCTTATAAGCAAACCAAGAATGTCATCAGAAAGTATTATGGGTTACTGGAGCTGAAATAAGAAAAGAATGCCAAATATATCTGCTTCAAATGCAACTTGTCTAGACATAACTGCTTGCCATGCTTTTGTGTGCACTTTGATAAGGAAATCATGGAAGCTACTTTTAATCAGAATTACAGAATAATAGAATTGGACAGGAACTTGGGGATTTTCAAGTCCAATCCTCTGCACAGGTAGGAGACCCTAAACCATTCTGGACAAAGGAGTTATCCAATCTCTTCTTAAAAACTTCCAGTTATGGAGAATCCACAACTTCCAGAGGCAAGTCATTCCACTTATTAATTGTTCTCAGTGTCCTTCATTCTAGACTGGATTTCTCTTTGATAAGCTTTCATCCAATACTTCTTGTCCTGCCCTCAGGTACTTGGGAGAATAAGTTGCCCCCCTCTTCTTTGTGATAGCCTTTCAAATATTGGAAGACTGCTACATATCACTCCTAATCCTTCTCTTTGTTAGACTAGACATATCCAGTTCCTGCAACCATTCCTTGTATACTTTAATCTCCAATCCCCTAATCATATTTGTTGCTCTTCTCTGCACTCTTTCAAGAGTCTCAACATCTTTTTTGTAGTGCGGTAACCAAAACTGGTCACAGCATTCCAAGTGTGGTCTTATCACATGAAGGACAAGTTTATCTACAAATTCTGTACTTTGGGTGGACCCCCCATGGTGCTGACTGCCTAAACCAGTTTTCCATGGAGAATTGTTGATGTCCACTACCTGATTTCCTGAAAGTGTTAAAAGGTTATTATTTAAAAAAAATATGAGAATCTGACACTCTTCAAAGCCACATGCTAATCTCCTACAATATCTTTGCCTCCAAGAATGTGACCGGACCCCACAGGGATGCTTAAAAATAAAATTGGCATGTGGTTTCAGCCTTGTCCTTTGTTTGCTGATTTGTTGAATTGCAGCTCTCCAAATACCCATTCCTGCTGTCTGGAAGTTTGGCTTCTCTAAAAAATGAAATGTAATTCTTTCTAGTTTGGGGCCCATTGCTTCTAAAACAGTCTGAGGTGGCCTAAAGACATGCCTCAGGGAAATTAGCTTACACTGAACCTCTTACATTTTTAATTCTGTATCATTTACTGGTGAAAAGGACAACATAAACATTGAAATCATCTCTACGGCAACATCAGACCAACACAGAAGGCAAAACCATGGCTCATAAATCCTTAGGAAAGAAATTAGCTTTTTTTTTCCTCAACCAGAAAATGAAGAAACGATTCTCTTTGTGAGGATCACAGATCCGCCAGGGAGGAACCGTGCTGAGGCCTGCCAAGTTGCTGAGAACAGATAATGAAATGATTTGCGCATTCCTCCCCCACCCAATCAATCAATTAAAGCTCATGAGGGAAGCAAATTATTTTCTTATTTAACCAAACTAGTCTTTAATGGCAAGCAATAACATTTCATCTGTTTTAAGAACCTCTTCGGTGACACATTGAAAAGGAAAGGAGATCAGTGTAGTCATTAGCTCTTCTTTAGTATCAAGGATTTATTTTCAAGCAGTTTTTCCTTTTTCTCGATTGTATAAATTGTAGTCTTAGTATTATGTAAATAATTTGCCAGAGGAGGAAGAGGAGGAGGAGCCTTCATTGCAGTTAAAGTCCCCAACAAAGGGATATTGTGCTGAATTTTTCCTTGCAAATTGCCTTTGACTACAACATTTTATCCTGAAGAAGAGAATGACTGATTCTTGGGTGAGAGTATTACATGAAAGAGCATAAAAATTGCTACAAAGATATATCAATTCCTTTTTTTTTCTTTTTTTTTTATGTCGCACTTTGCATAACAGTATACTCAATTATCCACACACATTTTACCACTGCCTATTTCCACAGCTAGGCATTTGATTGCATGTAATCGTGTGTTATACACCTCCAATAAAAGCAGAATTTAACAAGGATGGATGCTCAGGGCCTTGGGCACTGAACTGATGCAAGGACAACGAATGAAAACGTGCTGTAGCAGATCAAAGGAATTAACAAAATGACCGGATTCCCCAAACAATTTCCAGTTTTTTGGTTTGCAACGATTAGCTTAGTTTTTTTTGTTTTTGTTTTTTTTAAGTCTCGGGTGTTGTATCACAGGTGGGTTTTCAGAAAGGAACACACTCAAGTGGACGGAAGAAACATATCTTTATATAAGCTGCTTTTTTAAAAAAAAAATTCTTTCTCAGAAATTCACGCTCTCTCCTCCAGCTCTTGACAGAGAAGAAATCAACCTTCCATCTGTTGGGGCGGCAGTGATCTATACCAAATCAATACTCAGGCTCCCTTAGCATTAAAGCGTGTCCCCCACCTCCCCTTCTCCCCCCTTCTCATCTCATCATTTTGAAAAGAATAGCTAGCCCTTGACAAGGAGAATCCACTCTGGCTAATTGGACTCCTGCTCTAAATGCATCTGAGGCCCAGCAAAGTCCGAATTAATGGAAGGGCAAAGGCTAATGCATGACTAGATGAGATTCACTCCATCTTTTGAAAAGTGGATCAGGGGGCTCGGTGGGTAAGTGGGTAAGATGCTTTTTTTTTTTCTCGCCTCTTTTTTTTTTTTTTAAGTCCCTTAATGAGGAGGAAATTGCCTCCAGGAAGCAAAGGACGTTGCATTAAATGTGAGACACTTCTGCTTTCAAGGTTCTCACTTGATGTCTCTCAACATCTGTCTTTGTCTTTTCTGCGTCGTCCTTGATGAAGCTCCAGGAGAAATGTCCTGGAGCTGACTCAGCTTCCCAGCTCTGCCCTGTTCTGCTCTATATCCTGTTCCAGCAGACTAAAACCAAGCTAGTCTGCCAAGGGAACTGGCTCACTAATGAAGACACTCTGTGATAATAAAAGAGGAAGGAGTCAGGCCAAAGTAAAAAAAAGGATGACCTTCCCTAACTTATAGGGACGGGTGTACCAGAGGGAAGATACGGAATGGATAAATACTATAAAAGATTCAATTCCTGATTCATTAATGCAGGAAGAAAGCGAAAAAAAATAATGTGCCTGTTCAGCAAAAAAAAAATTAAAAAAAAATTAGGAAAGGCCAAAGTACTTAAAATGAAGGGTGGTTAGAAAGCTATCTGTCTCCCTGCTAATGAAAAGAAAATGAAATTTTCAGCACCAACCAATTCAGATTCTGCCAGCAGTAAAGGACACCGTTGGCAAATTGATAAATTTTGCATAGTTGCACGTGGCCTTTGATATTTTCAGCATACTTTATGTTATAATCAGTGCTGTTGAGCATGATTGATTCTAAGCTGGCTGATCTTGAAGAGAAATAGGATATTGAAGACTCATCGGGGGAACCTCGGGACTGTATCTTACTCGGCCATTTTTCTGCTTCAGCAGATTTTTCACCTTCTCATCCTTTCAAGCTCTCTGAATACACTACTGTCTGGGCTGTTGCCTGCTATTCAGCAAAAGATGGCAAATTGTGAATTCTTGGGCTCATTTTTATAAATAGGGGTGTTACTGAAGTTAAACAGTAGATGTGTGGTGCTGTTAATGTTTAATTTTTGGTCTCCCTTGAAAGGACCTTGAGAATCCTACACAGTGTCAAAAAGTGATAATAGTGGTAATAATCACTTTCAAATGGCTATAAAGCTAATTCATATGCCTGGCAAAGCATTGGGATACCCAAACATGCTTTTTCACAAGGCAACTGGACTTTCTTGTTTTTCTTTGAAGACATTTCATTTCTCATCCAAGCAGCTTCTTCAGCTCTGACTGAATGATGGGGAATGGAAAAATTTATACTCCTTGCAGACAGCTGATCATTTGCATTCTTTTAGAGAGTCGTTGAGGCCACCTGGAGGTTTATGTGTGTCCTCAGGGTAACCTGAGTAGTGCAAATGGGTGTGGAGCCTTCTTGGAACTGCTGAAAGGACTGTGTTGTAGACTGAAGATAGATGATGTCATATCCCTCCCCTTCTGTTGAGAGAGGGCTGTTCATTTTTGACATAGATTGCCTCTTTGGCCCCTCTTGCAAAGCATGACATCATAAGGGGGGGTGTCATCATGATGATGTCATTGGTTTGTTACAAATCTTTAATTGCTCTATTAAGGGTACTGTGATCAAGCAAGCCCTCATAGCTTCATAGCTCTTAGCTTCAACTCTAAATTCAAAAGCTGTGGTGGTCTCATATGGCTTCTCTTTTCAGGGTCATAAAGAGGCAAGAAATACTTGTGTGCCCCCAGAGCTGAAAGATTTGATCTTGGACACGTTGCGTGGTTTTAAGCATCTGCTCTGTTACTGATCTACAGATCTTTACTTTTGTGTGTCTTTCAAGAGATCTCATGTAGTTCTTTTCTTTGATCAGATCATTTCTAGAAGAACTGAAATCAAGCAAGTGTAATTTTTTTAAGGATCTACCATCTTCTCTCACACACACAAAGCTTACAAATCCGGTTTTGGAAAGCTAATTTATTTTTAGAGGAGAACAAGTCACAGACAGTGCCAAGAAAAGTTGTAGGTTACTATAACATATACATCTTTCTGTTCTTTGAGAAAGAAGTTGGAAGGAAGCAGCAGGAGGTACTAGGCAATCAACTTTGCCAACAACCTCTTCACACTGTAGTGAGGAGAAGACATTTTAAATTTCTCCGTTAAGAGAAAATGAGATCAGCATTTAATATCCAGGAAGGAAGGAAGGAAGGATAAATAGCCACCTACAAAGACTGCCTTAGGATAGATTTGAACACGTCATAGGAATAATGAAAGTGAAACCCATCAAATCAGATAGATGTCAGATGGTGAAACATAATCTAGTTTGCGTAATTTAAATAGTACAGTATATGTGGTGGAATGTGGTCTGGATTCCCAGGAAGGAGGGGCTGCATTCCAGAGGACCAAGAGACAGAGAAGTTTATATAGTTTAGCTGGGAGGAAGAGAGTCAACATAGCTCTTCTATACAACTCTCAGGGTACATCTTTAATTTAGTTGCTTTAGTTTGCCAAGATTTCTTAATGAGGAAATGGCTTAGAAGTATTGTAACTCTGCATGTCTGCCTTGGTTTATGGGGGCCTAGAATAAAGTGCAACTGAGTAGTTTCTGGCTCTGTGTAAAATAGCTGCGAAACTATTGTCTTAGCATGTTGTATAAACAAAAGCTACAATAAGGTTTATTTGTTTGAGCATAACCTATTATGTGAATTCAGTAATTGCATTTGTTAACCTTAGGTTTAGGGTTTAGCATTAACCCAGGCATGATGAATAAAACAATTGGCTCTTTATTTAAGCTTTTAGTTGGATAATTATTTTGAAGAGAAACTGAGTGGGTTGAGAAGGACAAGGCCAGCTTTTGCCTTATTAAATAAGAAGTTTAAAGCTGGAACATGAAAAGCCATGTCAGCAGGATGTGCAACTGCCTTTTTAAGCATTTATGGCTACAGTGGCAATAGCAATAACAAGTTTATTGAGGAAAAATGAATAAAGAATGCAAATTTACAATCCTAGGTTTGCTTTTCTTTCCAAAGCTGTCGTTGGGTAAAAGAGACACAGTAATAAAACTGATGTCAATTTTGTGGATTTTTTTTTTAGAAATAACTTCATGAGAACTTTAAACAAGAAAGATAAAAACTAACAAATTAATATTTTAGAAGAAAGAAAAGAAAGAAAAAAATGAAGGAAAAGACAAAGACAAACGTGCAGTAAAAAAGAAAAGAAAATATAAATAAGTAACTTCCAATTTTCTTTTACAGCAGTTATAAATTAAACTCTTGTTCTACGGTTATAGCATGGCTTCCATTTTTTCGGTAATCTATTTTTGTCTAATCATCAAAGCCATATATCATAAGTTCACTTTGTTTCTGTTTCGTGCAAAAAGTCTATAAGAGGTTTCCAGACAGCACTAAATTTATTTGATGTATTTTCTGTGATCAATTTGGCCACCCCAGTAAGTCCCATCGTCTCCATCATCTGTTCCTTTATTGTGTAATGTCAAATCTTTCCACCTTTGTGTAGATAATAATCCCACTGCAATTATTATGCATAAATACAAAGTTCCATGATTCTTTTCCAACTGTTTATTGATCAATCCCAGTAGAAAAGCCTCTGGTTCCACTTGTATATTAACCTTTAAAATTTTCTGGATTAGTGCATATGGTTACATCCAGAATTTTTCAGCTTTTTTTACATGTCCATCTAACATGATAACATGTCCCTTCTCCTTTTTCACTGTTTCAACATAAACTCAAAGTACCTTTATACATTCAAGACCATTTTTCCAGTGACATATTTCAAAAACATATCATTTTATAAAAATTCTGTTTAAGATGACAGATAATATAGACCTCCCCAGGGCTATTTATGACCTGGGATTCTACCCTCCCCACATGATCACATGACTGCATGTTAGGCACTTGGTAATCAGCCTGCATTTACAGCATCCATGGTCACATACCCACGTTTTACAATGGCTAGCTCCCCGTGATTTCAACTGCACGTACCATTATGTTTCCAACAGATGATTCCAACAAATTACTCACTTTCCATATAGAAACCTGCCCTGTGCCTCACAATTCGTATTTAAGTTTTAATTTTGGTCTTGGGATGTTATGAGACCATGTCATCATTTTCTGTAGAGTATTCTAAATATTAGTGCTGCAGAGATGGCTCCGAATTTGGCATTCATGCAGATGGATGTAAGTTCAAATGCTACGTATACTGTCAGCTGAATTTACTTTTCATCTCTAGAGATCATTTCCAGAACTCAACACAAGAAAGCAGTGATAAATTGCCAAGATCCAAGTAGCATCAATAAATATAAGTCATAAGAAGCTTGCGTTTACATTCTTTTGAGGGTAATTATTCACCGCAGATGCCTTTCCTTTCTCCATATATGAATTTACCTGTTACACAAATGACTCCCCGCACCTATTAAATGGCAGGTCACAAGGTCTGTTTGACTTATTTCATCTTGTAGCTTTTGATGAATCAGCAGATCACTTTAAATAAGTTGCTCATGCCACATTAGTTTAGAAAAGGATGAAAGGTGATCTTGTTCAGCATGGCGCTGCAATAATATTCATGAAGTTTAGCAATAACATTCATGAGGTTTAGCAATAATATTCATGGAGTTTAGCAATAATATTCAAGGAGGTTAGCAATAGTAATAGCAATAGCAGTTAGACTTACAGCAGTTAGCAGTTAGACCTACATACCACTTCATAATGCTTTTCCAGCCCTCTCTAAGGTTAACAGAGTCATTTTTACCAACCTTGGATGAATGGAAGGCTGAGTCAACCTTGAGCAGGTCAGGATTGAACTCCAAGCTGTGGGCAGAAATAGCCCGTAATACTGCATTCTAACCACTGCGCCACCATGGCTCTTCAGATAACAGAAGTTCAGTGATTTTTTTAAAAAAAAATACATCTAAACTTAGCATCTTTTCAAAGATACATACAACCCAGATTTGCTGGTATCCTTATAATACAAACTATCCATATTTTGCATGCAAATGTCCAAAATGTCCATATTTTAATGAAAAATTATATAACTATCAAAAATTGGTGGAGTAATAGAAATGCTTACACATCAGGACTGTGAAAATATTAAAATAGTTTGATTCTAACACAATTAAGTTTCAAAATAGAATTTGGTTCCTAAACTGCGGTGATTCTGGCATTCCATTCTGGCTTTCATGGTGCCATAGTGATGACTGGTATTATTATATGAGGGCCACTTGCAGATTTCTGAACCAAAATACCTGGTGCCTGAAGAGATATCATCATAGACCCTTTGACAGCATTTTCAATGGAGATGAAAAATGGCCATTCATTTGCTAGCCTTGCTAAGATTTCTCCCCTTGTGAACTAAATCTTATGAATTACCAGCCAGACTGTAGGTCATCAGTTTATTCAAAAGCAAACAGCAAGTATTTTTTTTCTCTCTGTTGCAGGCTTGAATTATAAACCCAAGAGACATTCAAGCAGTGATGGAGTAGGAGAAAGGCAAAATAGCAGAACAAGCTGGTTAAGCTGCTCTGAGGAAGAAAAGAAAAAGAAAGAAAAGCTATTATTAAATAAGGGTGATGAGATAATCCTTCCTTCCTATTCCCATCTCCTTCCTTCCTCCTTCCTTCCCACTTCCTTCCTATTCCCATCTTTCTCCTTTCTATTCCCATCTCCTTCCTTCCTTCCTATTCCCATCTCCTTTCTTCCTTCATTGTTTCTTCCCTCCCTCCCTTCTTCCCTCCCACTTCCTTCCTTTCTATTCCCATTTTTCTCCTTCCTTCCTTCTCCCATCTCCTTCCTTCATCCCTTCTTCCCTCCCTCTCTTCCCCCTCCATGAAGAGGAAGAAAATGAAATGTAAAAGAGTAAAATTTAGACAATGCTGATTTCATGGTTTACAGTTCGGCTCCAGCTGCACACATTTGCTGGTTTATGACTGTAATAAGTCTTGGCTCTTGGTGGAAATATGGCCTTCATTAGAAAGATGTTCAGTGGTCTGGTGCCAGGAACAAAGATTAATTTCTGCAGTATCGCTGCCCACTAACGGACAGTCGGATTCATTCATTTTCCACAAATCAATTAGACATTTCCTCTGGAAGAGCAATTAACCTAGATACAAATGAAATCTGAAGGAGGATATATTTCCTAGCCTCGGTCTATCTTTAAGAAATATGTTTTTTTTATTAATAGATGGGGGCTATAATGAAATGGATTAGGGTGGTGAAGACCACAGTGGTTTGATGGGCAATATCATGCATAGAGGATAGCTGGGTTGTGGCTTTTTTTTCCTAATTTTTGGTAGGTCCCCTCCCTTGCTTCTTCACTATGTTAAGCTTAATTTAATTGTCAGGCGCAAAGGATCAGGACCGTATAATAATAATAATAATAATAATAATAATAATAATAATAATAATAATAATAATAATAATAATAATAATAATAATAATAATAATAATAATGATAATGATAATGATAATGATAATGATAATAATGATGATGATGATGATGATGATAAAGTTGGAAGGGACCTTGGAGGTCATCTAGTCCAACCCCCTGCTCAGGCAGGAAACCCTATACCATTTCGGACAAATGGCTGTCCAGTTTCTTCTTAAAAACTTCCAGTGTGGCGCATTCACCACTTCTGGAGGCAAGTGGTTCCACTGGTTAATTGTTCTAACTGTCAGGAAGTTTCTCCTTAGTTCTAGGTTGCTTCTCTCTTTGGTTAGTTTCCACCCATTGCTTCTTGTCCTGCCTTCAGGTGCTTTGGAAAATAGCTTGACTCCCTCTTCTTTGTGGCAGCCCCTGAGATATTGGAACACTGCTATCATGTCCCCCCTTGTCCTTCTCTTTGTTAAACTAGACATACTCAATTCCAGCAACCATTCCTTATATGTTTTAGCCTCCAGTCCCCTAATCATCTTTGTTGCTCTTCTCTGTACTCTTTCTAGAGTCTCAACATCTTTTTTACATCATGGTGACCACAATGAGTTGCAGTTCAGAAAGATTTATTGCTGAAGCCCGTAAGAAGAATCTAGTCAATTAAGTTCAGTATTAAATTGGCACTAGATAAGGGACCAATGGAATTCAAGATGGTTGGACTTGGACCATTTGTGGCAATGTAATGACGCTAAGCTGATGACACATTTAACTCCACTCACCAGCTCTGCCTGCTCTTCTCCTACCTTGATATTTATGCTACCAACGTCTGGTGCTCCCTGACTGAATCAGTGAAAACTAAGATCTTAGTTTAGGGAATTTGGGGCTACCGCTTGCCGACTCCTTCTTTTGTAGCAGGAGGAGAAGGAGAGACTAGTTACAAAGAGGAGAATGGATTGGCAGGTTAAGTGGGGAAAATTTCTACAAAAGTAATGATCAGGGTGAATGGGAGAAAAGAGAGATTTCTGGTTCAGATGTGAATCCAGAATTAGGAAGACTTGTTAAAAAGTTGTCCTACTTCCACACACTAACTTATTTAAATAATAGAATGCCTATCATTTTCTATTCATGCTGTTTAAATATCATCACATCAAAACAATACAATGCATTAAGATGTGTAACCACATAATAAAAAGGAGCTGCAAAAAAAGAACGCATAACTTTGCTCAGTCAAGGCCTGTGCTTGGTAGCACTGCAGCCAATGTACATTTGAGAGAAATTAATTATATTGATTCCCTGCTGTTTGGACTCACATAAGATTGCAAACCATAAAAGTAGCTGAAACATCAAACTATATTATGGTTTAATCCTATAATTCACTCTATACGCAAAGAGAATGATTCAGCTTCAAAACTCCCAACTCAGTCCTATTATAGTCTCAGTTGTTGCAGTGTGCAGATTATCCCTTCTGCACTTGTATAACTTTATATAATAACCACCAGCTGAGTGTAATAATTAAGGCATCAGGCTAGACGCCAGGAGACTCTGAGTTCTAGTCCAATCTTAGGCATGAAGCCAGCTAGGTGATCTTGGGCCAGTCACTCTCTGACAGCCTTAGGAAGCAGGCAATGCAAACGACTTAGAAAAAAACTGTAGGGACACGTCCAGTCAGGAGTCAATACTGGCTTGAAGGTACTAAATTTTATATGTATTTATATACATTCTCTCCTTTTTATTACATTAAGATTCAGTGGCACCATCCCAAGATGGGAGAGCCATTGACATTTTGGAAGGTTACATAATGCACCTTTGAATTAACAGTTAAAGCATTTAAGATTTCTTTAAAAAAAACCTTCAAAAATGTCTCTGCAAGGTGATAGATAGATAGATAGATAGATAGATAGATAGATAGATAGATAGATAGATAGATAGATAGATAGATAGATAGATAGATAGATAGATAGATAGATAGATAGACAGATAGACAGACAGATAGATAGACAGATAGACAGGCAGGCAGGCAGGCAGGCAGGATGGCTTGATAGACAGATATAGATAGATGATAGATAACTAAGATAGATAGATAGATAGATAGATAGATAGATAGATAGATAGATAGATAGATAGATAGATAGATAGATAGATAGATAGATAGATAGATAGATGGATGGATGGATGGATGGATGGATGGATGGATGGATGGATGGATGGATGGATGGATGGATGGATGGATGGATGGGAGGGAGGGAGGGAGGGAGAAAGAGGGGGAGAGACAGAGAGAAAGAGAGAGAGAGAGACAGAGACAGAGAGAGACAGAGACAGAGAGACAGAGATGATAAACAGAAACACAGTGAGTTGCATCCATCTAAAATGAATGGGCAGTTCTCTGTCTTTCAAATGATCCTGGCAAAGTCTCGTTGCCAATATTAACAAAGCCAATTTCTCTTGCTGACTGATGCTGGTGAATTAATGATTATCTCAGCATTTTCATGCAGCACCTGCCAAGGTCATCATCTGCCTTAATGCAAGGCCTCTTCTGGTGGCTGCAAGATCCCTTGCCACTCTTGAGATTGTGGATAAGAAGAAATGTCAGAAGGCTACGTGATTTATCATTTCAAGTAAAACAACCAGCATTCTGATACATATAGTGCCAAATGCAAAAGAGTTACAAATCTGTGTTAGGTAATAAAATTAAATAAGCAGTCTGGGTTTGCGCAGCTGGCTAGATCAGACAAAAATGGAGGTAAGGTAATTTGTGACTCAGCATGTTGTAAGAAGTAGGATTTCACGTTAAGACACAACAATTTCTGTGCCACAGTTGTGTTTGGTCAAAACAATCCTAGCTTCTTACGTGAATCCAACCAAAGAATTAAATACCCTTGAGTTGATCTTGATTCTTGAAGACTTTGTGGGTACATCCATATCACTGTCTTGTTAATTAAAAGGAAGTGAGTTCCCATTGTCTTCTTGCTGGCTGTTTCTGGACTTTCCTATTTTAATTTACAGTCTGGCAATTTCTGATCTGAGCACCAGGCCGTCCTTCTGCTTCGCACTTTTGATCAGCCAAGGTCAGGCAGACGTGGCCACTTACTGAAGCTCTGCCAAAAGAAATGTTAACACCCCACCTCCTTGACAATGTCTTTTCATTCCCAGTATTAAATAAGCCTTC
>NW_015390864.1:0-7787 GCF_001527695.2 Protobothrops mucrosquamatus | reverse complement strand
AACCCTACACCATTTCGGACAAATGGCTGTCCAGTCTCTTCTTAAAAACTTCCAGTGTTGGAGCATTCACCACTTCTGGAGGCAGGTTGTTCCACTGGTTAATTGTTCTAACTGTCAGGAAGTTTCTCCTTAGTTCTAGGTTGCTTCTCTCCTTGATTAGTTTCCACCCGTTGCTTCTTGTCCTGCCTTCAGGCGCTTTAGAGAATAGCTTGACTCCCTCTTCTTTGGGGCAACCCCTGAGATATTGGAACACTGCTATCATGTCCCCCCTCGTCCTTCTCTTCATTAAACTAGACATACCCAATTCCAGCAACCGTTCCTTATATGTTTTAGCCTCCAGTCCCCTAATCATCTTTGTTGCTCTTCTCTGCACTCTTTCTAAAGTCTCAACATCTTTCTTACATCGCGGTGACCAAAACTGGATACAAATCATGATACACATGACCTCCCTGTGAATGTAAGTGCTGAAGCGTGCAGCTATAGGAGATGAGCAGGCTGAGCCTGAGGGTGGAATTAAATGCATCATCGGTTTAGAATCATTGCGCAACAAGAAGAGACCCAAGTCCAGCTTCTAAGAATTCCATTGACTCTTTTCTACTTTACTTTGACCATTAGTAGGCCAGATTCTTGTGCATAGATGGCTGAATAAACTCTTAATGCTTTGAACTCAACTGCTGTTCCTGATTTATTGCACCTGACAGCACCCCTGTTTTGCAGCGAAAACTCCATGCCTGTAGTTGCATGCAACATTTCAACTCAAGTACGAAAGGATAAACTTGTGTTCTGGAATCGCAATATCATCCTTTTGGCATCACGTGGCTAGCAGCGGACAGCTCTGTTGCGGGAGTCTTTATTTTTAACTTTGAAATAATTGTGTGACAGTGATATGGCGGGCGGTGCCATTTCTCCTTCATGCTTATTCACCTTCTCTAGCAGGCAAATATTCCTGATCTTTTTTTTAAAAAAAAAAGCCATATGGGAGAAAATACCATTGTGTCTTCCATTCATTGAAATGTAGCAGGGTATTAATAATAATAATAATAATAATAATAATAAAGTTGGAAGGGACCTTGGAGGTCATCGAGTCCAACCCCCTGCCCAGGCAGGAACCCTACATCATTTCAGACAAACGGCTGTCCAGTCTCTTCTTAAAAACTTCCAGTGTTGGAGCATTCACCACTTCTGGAGGCAGGTTGTTCCATTGGTTAATTGTTCTAACTGTCAGGAAGTTTCTCCTTAGTTCTAAGATAACTGCATAGTGAATGAAAAGTTGCCCGAATGGCTATTTCACATATGGCATCATTAGCAAAATCCCCCATCAAAATTAAGCTCAATTTTTTTCTCTCCCCCTTTAGAACGGACAGGAAATGCAGAAAGTTGTATCAATGTGAGTTAAAAACAATGAGAAGAGCACCTTGATGCACTTTTCCGTGCATCTGCTGTCAAAGATGACTCTATTCCTCTCTTCGTAGTAGGACTAGCTTGGAGCATGAGAAAGAAGCAGAAAACTTCCTGAACCAAGTACTCAGTTTGCAAACTGATCTCTCCCTCTCCCTCTCTCCACCTCTCTCTTCCCCCCTCCCCACCATTTCTCTCTTTTCCCCTCCCTTTCTCTCTCTCTCTCTTTCTCTCTTTTTTCTATCGTGTTTCCCTCTCTTTCCTTCACTCCCCCCCTATTAAATTTTGGGTTTTTTTGCTAAACACTAGATGTTTTTGCACATCTTCACCACGAGAGGACACTTTAAACACATCTTTGCAAGAACAAGAATTCTTTCAGTTCATCTCCTTCAGATTTTGGTACCAGCCGTAGTAGTTTGATTTGTACTGAAGTACTGGGTCTTAGATCATTTCAGATGCATGCTGTCCCATGATCTGATTATTCCATGTTTTTTTTTATCTTGCAAGAGGACAAATACCTGCAAATGCAAAACAAGCACGCCCAGACAAAAAAAAATGGAAGATTAGAAAGCTTCGTAAAACTTGATTTCTGCATCAAAGGAAAGCATCATAATCAATTTGATTAGGTGAATCCAATCTTGGCAATGCTCCAGCATTTGAAACCAGAAATAATAACCCTAAGATATTTCTGAGGCATGATATGGACATTTTGCATTTTAGAACAACAAAAGAGGTCAAACCTAGCCCACCAAGTTGTTGTAAAGATAAAAAGGGAAATCATGTTTTGGGGAATAGCTGGTTTCAAATATAATTTTAGAGATAAGGGAGCATAAGGATTGGGAGATATTTTCTACTGGCCAATGTCTGAACTGAATTTGAATTTCCTGTTCCAAATTTCACTTACTCAAAAGTAGCAGCCAACTTCAGAAGATTTCCAAGATCTTGGCTGCAAGACTCCCAATGTCCACAAGCTGACAGCAAATAGTGTAGTGTTCTGTCATTGTAGCTTAGGGGTCTTCAAACTCGTGCCTGGCTGAGGAATTCTGGGAGTTGAAGTCCACAAGTCATAAAAGGGCCAAGTTTGAAGACCCCATCAACAGCAGCAGTATAGATCTGATGATCTTAAGCTTCAGATAACCCGTCCAATATTCATACTTTTGGCCTACAGCAACTTACCACAAGCTTCTGGTTTATGCAGTGTCAGTTTGCTTGCCCATCTGATCACCTCCACCAGCAATTAAGGAATTTCAATGTAAGTCCTTCACACCATTCAATGCTTTGAAAATGGAGATATGGAGATATGGGGATTGAACCTGGGTCTTTTTATTGTTTGACTAGCTTCCCCTTCCCCTGCCAGCTTCTCCAACCTGGGGCTCACCAAATGTATTATTCTAAGCCAGCAAATATGATTGACAGGTACAGGGTACTGGCTGTAATGCATTAGGAGGTCCTATGTTGGGGAAAGCTTTTCTAAACTATAGTTGCAGCATCGACTTGTACAATATTTGCCCAGCATATATTTGTCATTCTTTTTTTGCTGTTGTTCATTATGTAGTATATTTTATTTTTTTTCTCAGGAGCTCAAGGCAGGTATTTGTTGATCTTCCATCACTGAGAATACCTGCAGCAGAATCTTTCCAGTCTCTTCAATGTCTTTACAGTTACATTACTGCAAGCAAAGACTTGCTCAAAATATATTCTGGTCCAAGATCAGACAACTTAGTAACAACTGCAGAAGATCATCCACAAATGAGAGAATATAATGTTGATGCTAGGACTGTGCAGACGTCAATGGAGGAATTCAATTCAACATGGGCTTTGATGGAATCATCTCATTGAAGCAGGCTCATGAAATGAGCAGGAACCTTTTGAAGACCAAAATGAACTGCAGGACTTGAAAGCTCTTTGGAGATTTGACGTCTTTTCTGCTGCCTGTGGTATTCCTATGACAGGCTAATGGGGGGAAGGGGGCAGAGAATTTGGATCACTTACCATTTTATGTACCCAGAGGTCTCAGGAGGCAGAATCAATTTTGTTCCCTAGACGTCCTGGAATATTCAATTAGTTTAAACTTGATCAAATAAACCTTTTCATTGTCTAAAAAGTTTGGGGTGCAACATGTATCTACCCTAAATTAAAACCTCTGAAATTAGGATAGATCTGCAAGTTTAATTATTTTGTTTGTATTCTTTAAACAGAAAATGATAACAAATTTAGGATCTCAGTACTGGTGACTATAGACTTCCAGAAAAAGAAATGGCAGATTGAAGACATCTCCACAAAAAGTGGAACCAACAATCATGGAGGAACAAAGAGCTGGCAAGTAGACTAGCTATTTGATAACTCCTCTTTGGACAAGGAGAGGGTTTGAGATCAACCACAAGTGCTCCAGACAGTTGTTCCTTGTGAAGAGACCACAAGACAGCAGTCTCCAGTGGGTTTAGAGCTCTGGAATACAATGCAATAGCCATGTTGCTGAAAGGACATTAAGTTTGCATACTTCCTTTTCTAATCACTTTCAGAAATTGCTTGTTAACTGCATTTCCACTATTAAAAATCTCTGGATTTACAAATTTGATAACACTGGGTGAGTTTCCTTCAATTCTTAATGAAAGTTAGTTTTAACTACAAAAATGGTATTAAAAATTTGGGAGGAATAAAGAGTTAAAACTTTGATTTAGAAAGTTAAAAAAAATGGACTAAGGGTCCAGATAAACATAATAAGATAAGGCTTTAAATTGGATACTAGAGGAAAGTAAAGATTACAAGGAGAAGAACACATTAATTTCAAGTTACAGTTACAGAGCAAAGCAACATATTCTAATTCTGAATATAATGAAGGATATTTTTGAATAATGGATTCAGAAGTTAATTTTAAAAGTGTCAACGGTGACATCTGTCTCAATGGAGAGAGGCTGTATACAAGATGTTATGGAAGAGGAGCAAGTTTTATCTGACAAGATCAAGACTGAGTTGAAAGTGAATTTACAAAGGACAGGCTACAAGAATGACATGGAAAAAGATGTTACATTGAATATACAAAAGAAACCGACTGATGACTTAATGATTAAAAGGAATGTCTATGGAGATTCTAAGTCATCCAGGTCATGGTTGCCTCAAAGGTGCTCTTTCAAAAGGCAACTGGACTATGTTTTTTCCTTGAAGAAGACATTTCTCTTCTCATCCAAGAAGCTTCATCAATTCTGACTGGATGGTTGGGTTGCCAACTGCCTTTTGAAAAAGCATCTTTGAGAATTAAAGGGGATATACAAACAATAAATCAAGAGAGTGACCTGGATAATTTTCTTATATTGAATTTACAAAAGAGACTTGTTAAAGTTATGAAGAATCTTGTGAGAAGGAATAAAGAGGAATAAAGGAATATTCTGCAACATTGTTTGATTGGACTAAAGACTAACCTTTAAGTCTTTTGTTAACTTCAAGACTGAAATGATTATTTTGTGTATTTGTTTGTAGGTTAGAGATGGGTTAGGAGGGAAGAAGAGATCTGTTGTGTTTAAGAGAAGGTGATAAAGGCAGGATACAAACAAACAAACAATTACTATAATTATTAATACTTGTGATGAATGCAAGAAGCCACTTCTTTATATGTTTCTTTTGGCTTCTTTATTACGTTCTTACTTTTCATTCTCTTTCTCTTTTTCCTTTCCTTTCCTGTTATTTTATCTTTATATTCTTATGTAGAAGTTAGAGTTGACTAATTCAAAGGATTGAGGGGAATTTTGAAATGTCACTTTTTTGTGTGGACCTACCCAAGTTCTCAAAGAAATCTATGAATGATCCTTAAGCACAATATGAATGATCCTTAAGCACAATGATTCTTAAGCACAATGCTCTTAAGCACAATATTCTACACTTTGGGAGATTTGGGGATACATCCAACTAAAAATAGTTTATTTTTAAGAAAAATGTGCACAAAGGCAGCATACTTTGGGAGAATTTTTTTCTCATCATGCAAGGAAAAATTACCATAGTATCCAGAGAATCATTGGAATTTATTATAAGACATCCAGAAGTTGAGGAAAGTTGTTATATGACCTGAGAAAATGAAACCAAGATGACTTCTTCTGAATCAACAGATTGGATCCATTTTAACAGCTCAGTTCTACACATCTGAAGTAGCTCCTTCTGAGTTAAGTGGGTTTTGTTATCAAGATGTGAGTCTGCAGAATTATTCATNGAGAATCATTGGAATTTATTATAAGACATCCAGAAGTTGAGGAAAGTTGTTATATGACCTGAGAAAATGAAACCAAGATGACTTCTTCTGAATCAACAGATTGGATCCATTTTAACAGCTCAGTTCTACACATCTGAAGTAGCTCCTTCTGAGTTAAGTGGGTTTTGTTATCAAGATGTGAGTCTGCAGAATTATTCATGGTTAAAATAGCTCCATAGAAATCAATGGGTCTTGATCATAACTTTCATCTTATTAAGTTCAATAGCCTTTATCTAAATAATATTTTATTAAACACAGTTGAAGTAATAGTAAACTATCAAATATTCTTGATCTTCAAGAGGAAGTTTCCTGCAAACCTGCATGGTTTTTTAAAATCCCATGATAGTCAACGGAATATCTGCAGCTCGACTGTATGCAGAAGGAGAGAGAGAAATGAGATGATGTAGAATGGAGAAGAAAGTTGAAAGATACGTGGACACAGACTACCAATGTATTTACTACCAATTTATTTTAACCTACACATCACCTTCATTCAAATGTAAGAACTGGAAATATTTGTCCATTCAGATGTCAGAATTCTTGAGAATTAAATCCTTGGAAATGAATATCTGATTATTATTTTTTTCATTGAAATAGTTCAGTTGCACACATACATTCCCTTTTACTAATAAATCATAATTCACTTACTTGGAAGCAGCTTTTTTGCTTTCGGTAGCATCAGTCTGAAGAAGGAAGAGTAGATACAGCAGGCAGTGATACTTTCAAATAATGTGTTTTTTAAGAGAGATGGAATGCCAGAATATTTCCATTAAATCATTAGACAAGAAAAGGCTTCAGATATTAATTAAATAAAAATATATTGGATAAACATTATTTAATGAATAAGCTAGATGGATGCTGAGGAATACATACCTCACACTAATTAATGAAAACAGAAAATATTATAATATTGCTTTCCATAATCTACTACAATATTAAGGTTCCACCCTCTTTTGCTATAAAATGTTTTTTTCTTCTTCGGCATCTTTAGACTAACTACTATTCAGAATAACAATCCATTGTTCAAAATCATGGCATTTTTTTAATTGCCTCAAACAACTTAGACCAAACTCTAAAACTAAATCACAAATATCATGCTTTATGCCCTTTGAACTAATATTATAAGCTCTGGAAGCCTAAAATCCATGCTCACTTTGGGGCTAGGAGTTATTAACATGAAATTCCATCTAGTTCTGCATATTCTAGCAGGTAAATATCTGGCACTATTGTTGCCTTAAATGAGATTTGATGATGATGGTGATTTTAGTAAGAACTTTACCTTAACAAAAATCCACACCCATACATTTTTATTTAGAACTAAGTGGAACTTAATGCTATAATAAACATGCACATAACACCTTCCTATCCCAAAGAATGTGTGTGTCAACTTTGAAAATGAGCTATTTACACCAGGGTAAATAGCACCAATTTTAATGGGATGGGATTGTAAGCTGAGGCATCATTATGCTTGATCTTCTGTGTCGTGCAAAGCAGAGACAGAAAAAGAAAGAGAAAGACAAGTTAAAGAGTTAGGTTTTCCCACTAGGTGCTAGAACAAGACATTCTTTTGCCCAGAGCAAAATTCAAATTATCAGAGACAGTTCTTTACACATTTAGGTTAACACTTTGAGAAATCTTGCTACATCTCCCTGGCATCCAAATTTTTGTCTTTGATTGCTCTTCTTTTCTCCTTAACATAACCTTAAAGAGATGGTTTTCCCCTGCTGTATGGCAAAATAAACTGGAAATGGAGATGCTGGACCTTGAATGAATGCAAAAGGCTGGATGCTTTTAAAAAATAATTTTGTCTGGTCACGCACCCTCGGGAGAAGTCTAAACATGCAGATATATCTCAGAAAACACCCCAGTGTCTCCTGCCCCAGATTTCCTTTTACAAAGACTGCAGTGCTGCAGTTCTATGGCAACACCATATTAATGAGCCAACAATTGTCTGATGTCTTTGCCCATGGCTTTCAAAGTTGTCTCTTGCTCTTCCAACCCTGGATAAAGTGAGGAATGACACCTAAAGCAAAAAATAAAAAATCAATCTTTTGTTACTTTGCATCAAGCAAAAGTGGTGGGGACAATTAGCAAAGTTCACAATCATATGGCAAATTTATTGGCTCTACTAAACCTAAAAGTTTTTTTT
>NW_015390863.1:30781-32287 GCF_001527695.2 Protobothrops mucrosquamatus | reverse complement strand
ATACTTTCTGTCTCCAATCATCCATAGTTGGTAACATCTTTTTTTTCCAATTTTGAGCAACTAAGGTCCTTGCTGCTGTTATACAATGCAACATCAGTTTCATTTCTTTTTGATCCAAATTGTCCATAATACCCAATAAAAATAACTGTGGTGTAAATTTTATCTTTTTCTTAAAAATCTGTTGGATATTCCACCAAATTTTAATCCAAAAGGCTTTAACATCCCTACGTGTCCACCAAATATGATAATAAGTAGCATCCATACTACCACATCTCCAACATTTTGGTTGCAAATTCGGATACATGCAAGACAATTTTTGCGGGTCCAAATGCCATCTATAAAACATTTTGTAAAACTTTTCCCTTAGATTCTGTGCTTGGGTGAACTTGACATTTCTTACCCAAATTTTTCCCCAAGTTTCCATATAATGTATGGTTTTACTTGTGGTTTTTTATTTGTGTGTAGTGTACACTGTGGACAGCACTTAATTTTGTTGTGAGATACACAATAACAATATATTATATTATATTATATTTCTGCTTCTATTAAACAGTTTGTAGATAAAGCATTTAACTTGTTCTAATTCCAAAAACCAATTTTCAGAGGAAGGATAGACAAGGTGGCTGCAGTAAGATGTCTTGGGCTCTCCCCCAGGAAGAGATTGAAAGAATCTTGTCCCTAAAAACACAATTAAAATAATGGAATTTTAACCCACCCACAATTATATATTTCTGGCACATGAACAAAATTTCTATTGCACAAGTGTCACCTTTCAAAAACCTGGACATGGTATCATAGGACGTAGGTAGGCTGTAGCCACTGGACAGAAATGGTGCCTTGAAAATTAAAAAAAAACACCTCAGTGGATATCTTGCAATTTAATGTATAACATTGGAGAGATTATCTTCCCAACCCTCTTTAATTACTTCAAGTAAAATCATTGGCCCACTTATGAATGGAAAGCAGCTTAGACCACTTTCTAGGTGTGGACTGTTGAGTAATGTTGAGACTTAAAATTTCTCACATTTCTTCATTTCTTCTTGTTGTAAGCTGCTCCTTTGTATTCAGATCTGGCCTCAGAATGATTATGTAGCACTTGGGAATGAAGATGCAGCCAAGTAACCCAGCACAGGAGGCCAGGATGGAGAAGATTTGCACAGCCACCATGTATTTCCCTTTGGTGCTCAGGTAGGTGGGCACAAAAGTCACCCAGACACTGCAGAAGACCAGCATGCTGAAGGTGATCAGCTTGGCTTCGTTGAAGGCCCCAGGCAGGTTTCTGGCCAGGAAAGCCACTGTGAAGCAAATGGCAGCCAGGAAGCCCAGGTAGCTGAGGGTGAGGTAGAACATGACAACAGACCCTTCGTTGCATTGCAGGATGATCACTCCAGGCTGGGAGTGGAAGTCAGAGTCAGGGAAAGGGGGAGAAACTCCTAACCAGATGGAACAGATGATAATTTGGACAGCAGAACAAGAAAGGATGACGGAGTTGGACAAGGTCTTTCC
>NW_015390863.1:25883-28201 GCF_001527695.2 Protobothrops mucrosquamatus | reverse complement strand
ATACCCATATTTATTATTAATGCAATTCGGAACCAGAGAGATTTAATGTAGCTAACAATTATGATAAACAATTGCAGTCAAGAGGTTTCAGATGAAGAGGCCTCTTAAAAGTCAACAGCCAGATCTAAGTAAAATTTCCTTTCAAAGTATCCCTTGTAACTTCCAATATCAGGATGAGCTTTTGTATGGTTCCAAGTCTTCTTTCAGTGCTCCAGTTTTCTGAGTCAGGGCATTATCTCACATCAGTCATTATGATTTCAGGTAAACTGAAAGTCTTGGACCTCCTTCTAAAGAGCAGATGACCTATTGTTGTATCCCAGGGGATGAAAAAAAGGCATGGATAATTTTGGTCAACGTTTACTGATTATAAATCTTCCCTTTCAGCAGACACTGTCCCCAGCCAGAACAATCTGAATCCCAAAGTATATTTCCCACAGGGACCAAGAGATTATCTATCAGTCTTGATTCAATGTCATTTAATTCAGTCCAAACCTGAATTTGGGAACTGTTTAATTGAATTGCTTTCTCCTTTGCTATTTTAGAACAAGGAACAAGTAAAGTTGAATCTATAAGTACCACAATTGCCAGCATATGACGGACTTTCTGACCAGTTTTCTGAAGATACCAGATTGCAGAGGATGTAGAAAAGGGTCACAGCCTGGATCCAATATTTGTCACCCAGCATCCCAAGTTGAACAATGCAGAATCCGCTTAAAACAGTGCTCCATATTTTAGCATGTAAAGGTCATCTTGATTAATACTATTAAAGCCTTCCAAGCAATCTAAATAAACTGTGAGATTTCTACTCCTCATATTCAATTCTCAGTGAATGTCTACCACCTTGGTGATGAGGCTTAGCTGACTTGAAATGAACCCTCAAGCTTTAGGAAGTAGAGAAAGGACACCAATATTTTTCTTACCTTGTTGAGCATATTTAGCCATGACAGAGTAGCTTTATTGATAATAAATTTCTGCCTTTCAAAACTCCCCATTTGTTTGTTGATGGGATCCCATCTTGGAAGAAGCACCCAGCTTATGGCATTCAGATCTGCTGCTACATTTCCATTTTGATCCAAATGAAATTTCCTATGGGAAATATTGCAAAACTCATTCTTCTCCAGAAAGTGATGGAACTAGAATAGAAACATCCAGGAATTTTAAAATGAGAAACCTTGGGGTTTTTTTTATCCCAGATGATATTTTCACATTTGAATCTTCCTTCTACAGTTGTCTAACTTGCAAATATTGTGAGTTGGGAGAACTCACCCTGAGAGCCCCAGGAACTGCCTATGCTGCTGCTTTCTGCTCCAGTTATAGCTTCCAAATGCTCTTCGAGGATAACCCCATATTGAATTCAGTCAACACTCCAAATGGAAGATAATCAGGGCTTGTGTGCTTGAACATAGACTCCTGATCCATGAAAAGATTCAAAGAAACCTTATGCTGATTCAGCCATTGCTGTTTCTTGCAGGGGGAGGGGGAATGAATGGAATGTGCATTGCAGGTGTGGAGCTGCCCATGGTCATCTGAGAACTGTTTGCTGGGAACTGAAGATTTTTCTCATAATAATTGTCTGAAGCTTAATTGGGGAATGCGACCTGCACTGTCAGGGTATAGGGGAGTTTCTATACTTTTAATTTACTGATCTGGTGCCAATTTGGCCAGAGCTGGTTTTCTATTCATTCTTTACCAATATGGTTATTCAATAAAGTTTTGCATTAGAGATTGAAATGTCTCAGCTGTGCTTACTTCATTGGGATCATCCGTCGGAAGCTTGACAGCCCAATTGATGCAGAACATGAAGTTGTGCACAGGCTATCCTAACTGTAATTGCTATCTGCACCTTGAGTAGACATTGCGAGTCCAGGAGAACACAAAAGTTGTGGATCAGATCTTTCAGGGGTAGTGCAACCCCATCCAGAATTAAATATGCTAAATTACGGGACCCGACAATCCATGCAGCTAAAGTCATTTGGTTTTCCCAGGGTTCAGTCAAAACCTCTTGTCCCCCATCCCTGCAACATTATTCCCTGAGTGATTAGATGGGCCAGGCTGTTGGCCATTTATAGCACAAAGCTTTTGAGAAGGTTCTTCTCCCTCTCTCTTGGAGTTTCATGGATTATTTTATTTATTATTCGAATTTATATCCCGCCCTTCTCCTTGCGGACTCAGGGCGGCTGACAATCAATTAAAAACACCAATAACAATCACAAAATTAAAATTAATTAAAATGAAATATTTAAATTGTCTGATTAAAATATGATTAAAAACCCCTCTAAAAACCCCTCTTAAAAATTGCCCTAGGCCAGTCCCGCTTG
>NW_015390863.1:21793-25127 GCF_001527695.2 Protobothrops mucrosquamatus | reverse complement strand
CAGATTGCGCACCCTATCCGAGGGGGCCAAAGTTTCGCCCCCTATAGTCAGCGATGGAACCAGCTGACTATGCCGAGGCGCCGGTAGCCACAGCCACTCGGTCTTGGAAGGGTTGAGCCTGAGTCTGTTCCTCCCCATCCAGACCCTCACGGCCTCCAGACACCGGGTCATCACGTCAAGGGCATCATTGGGGTGGCCCCGGGTGGATCCTGGTAGGGACACTATACCTGCCACGGCTGCAGTCTTAGAGCCCCCAACCTCTCTTCACCTTTCTTGCTTCTCCTCCTGGATCTGGAGGAATATGCAGCATTCAAGGAGTAGACCAGAGTCTTAATAACACTGTGTAAATGGAGGTGAAAAGGGATCCATATCCTTCTCCTTTCTTCTTCAGGCTTCAGTGGTGCTTTCTGGGTGCATCTTTTCCGGCTTTTGACAGAAAGAATGTTCTTTGAAAAAGAACAGTGAAAACACTGATTTTCAAATTTTCCAAGGAGTTTGCTTCCAAAAGCATCATCTGTTGCCTTTCTTTTCCCCTGAAAAGCAAAAGTCCAAATACTATGCACATATTTGTAAAGTCTCTCCTGTCTCGATATCAAATGCTCGATGGTTCCCATGATCCAGACTTTCCCTTCAGTAGATCCTGGCATACCTTCAAGTGTTAAATGGAAAGAAAGAACTCGGTCCCAAATGTCAGTATATTCAATGTAGTGAACAAAGACGTTGACCTGTCTCCACTTAGTAATGGCATCCCTGAGGGGTGCCGTATGTCCACTCACTGAGAATCGTCGGGATATAACAAAACAAATTCCACTCCTGACAAGCATAGGAGTAAAAGTCTTCATGAAATTCTCTCCCTTCTCTGTGTCTGAAGTAAAAAGAAAAATCAAAGTCCATCTGAAATGGAGGAGCAGTTGGACAATTGCTGGATACATAATCCTTTCTTTGGGGAGCATTCCGTGGAAAAAAGGGAATTGACTTTTATCATTGAGAGACTCTGAAACAATTGCATCACTGATCTGAAAAAGCAATGAAGAATGCTATGCTATATTTGGGGTCAGATCAAGTCCAAAATTTTAGATTTTAATGAATCCAACTTGCTTCTTATGAACATATTAGAATAGTTTATTGCTGACTACTCATTAAACCATATCAAGGAACAGAATATTAAGTGCAGAACCTTAACAAGGTTGTACATAAAAATAAAATAAAAAACAAGTTAAAAGAATAAGAATAAATAAAGTAATTCATATTTCTGTATCACTTTTCCAATTTATCACAATCAGGCCCACATCTGCAGATCTCAACTGAACTGTTTTGTTCAAATAAATGCTTCTGTTATATATTGTTTTTGAATTGTGACCATACAGGAAATATAGCAATGATGGCGAACCTTTTAGAAACCGAGTGCCCAAACTGCAACCCAAAACCCACTTATGCATCGTCGGGTGGCGGGTGGGTGTGGCCATTGCCTGGGTGTGGCCCATTGGGTGGGTGTGGCCCATTGGGTGGGCGTGGCTGTGGTGGTAACGGCAGACTGGGTGGGACTAAAAAGTTCAATCAATCAATTCCAACTTTGCAAGATCTTTTTTTTCCCCGCAAGAAGTTGAAATTGACTGATTGATTGAACCTTTTTTTTTTGGCATACGGCGGTGGAGGCCTATAATAATAATAATAATAATAATAATAATAATAATAATAATAATAATAATAATAATAATAATAATAATAATAATAATAATAATGATGATGATGATGATGATGATGATGATAAAGTTGGAAGGGACCTTTGAGGTCATCTAGTCCAACCCCCTGCTCAGGCAGGAAACCCTATACCATTTTGGACAAATGGCTGTCCAGTTTTTTCTTAAAAACTTCCAGTGTAGGTGCATTCACCGCTTCTGGAGGCAGATTGTTCCACTGGTTAATTGTTCTAACTGTCAGGAAGTTTCTCCTTAGTTCTAGGTTGCTTCTCTCTTTGGTTAGCTTCCACCCGTTGCTCCTTTTCCTGCCTTCAGGCGCTTTGGAAAATAGCTTGACTCCCTCTTCTTTGTGGCAGCCCCTGAGGTATTGGAACACTGCTATCATGTCCCCCCTCGTCCTTCTCTTTGTTAAACTAGACATACCCAATTCCAGCAACCATTCCTTATATGTTTTAGCCTCCAGTCCCCTATCATCTTTGTTGCTCAAAACCCAGCTGAAGGTCTAGGAGTGGGGTGACAACATGCGTGCCCACAGAGAGGGCTCTGAGTGCCGCCTCTGGCACCCATTGGCATGTGTGCCCACAGAGAGGGCTCTGAGTGCCGCCTCTGGCACCCATTGGCATAGTGCTTGGGTCTCCAACTTCCAATTTTATAGTCAACAAACCCAATAACCAGTGGTGGGATTCAAATATGTCAACAACTGATTCTCCGTGTGGATGCTGCTTCTGGAAGTTCATTCTGTGCCTGGGCAACAAAAAATTAGTTACCGGTTCTGCTGAAGTGGTGAGAACTGGCTGAATCCCACCATGGCTAATAACTTACCTGCTAGGCCACAGCATTCCTTATAGACAAAATATGCTTGGATTTGTGGCTCATTCACTGCAATCCCACTCACTTTGCCTGATATAGAAACACACAAACAAACCTGTGGGACTTTGTGGGAGCCTACTAATGTTGACATCTGGATGGAGATGTCCCTCTTAGCTGCATCAACAAGAGCCAAAAGGTTTTCCTTCCTTCCACAGCTGTAGTTGGGAACATTGTCTTCTCCGGTCGAGAGTATGTCCAGCAAGGCTTCTGAAGTGCCAAGGGTGTTGACATAGTTGTCATGGATGTTGTAGCCAAGTGTGAGATTGTAAAGCTGGGGGTTCTTGTTGATCATTTGAATGGCGAAAATCAGGATTCGCAGTTTAAAATTATTTACTTTACTGTAAAAAAGTTTTTATGTTTTTATCATCATCAACAGAAAAAAACACTTTTTTTTCAATGTAATCCTCTTTGTCTCCACAGGCCTATTAAGTCTTAAGGCAATACAAATCAAAGGCCAAAGGAGATAGTTTCTACCATAGTTAAGAATCACATATACATAATTATTTGTAGCAGTCCCACATTTTCATTTGCCCAGTAACCTCCATTAAAGTAGAACCAACATAAAAAGAAACAATGGATGGACACTAATCAAGGAGAGAAGCAACCTGGAATTAAGGAGAAATTTTCTAACATTGAGGACAATTAACCAGTGGAACAGCTTGCCTTCAGAAGTTGTGGGTGCTTCATCACTGGAGGTTTTAAGAAGAGACTGGACAGTCACTTGTTCTGAAATGATATAGGGTCTCCTCCTTGAGTAGGGGGCT
>NW_015390863.1:17749-20914 GCF_001527695.2 Protobothrops mucrosquamatus | reverse complement strand
ACCCTCTCTAATGTTAAAAGTAGGATCTTTTGTGCTTTTCTTTTCAATGAGATCACCATACATTAATTCTAAATTGGAGTTGATTTTAAAATTCTTTGTGCCTGAGGTGAAATTTCATTTCCCATCTGTTCTAGAAATATCAATTTTTGGATAAAAGACAACCAAGAGTCTAGGAATTGACAACCTACTGCAGAGAACTCAGACACATGGCCAAGAACTGCCCTTCTAAGCCTCCCAGAAGAGGAGACCAACATCCTGGATACAACATTTCTACTGGCCTACTAATTTAGTCTCTTTGTCAAAGAATGAAATAAGATTGTTTTTGCATGATCTGTTGTTAACAAACCCGTGCTGGCTATTAGTTATAATTTATTTGTTTCTAGATGTTCACAGATCTGTTTTTTAATTATTTTTTCCCAGTATATTCCCAGGCGTTGATGTTAGGCTGATTGGTCTATAGTTTCCTGGGTCTTTTTTTTTCCTTTTTTGAACATGGGAATCAAATCAGCTCTTTTCCAATGCTCTGGAAGTTCCCTGGTGCTCCAGGATTTTTAAAAGATTTGATACAATGGTTCTGAGATCGTATCTGTCAGTTCCTCCAGAACTCAGGGATGTAAACCATCTGGTCCTGGTAATTTACAGTATATTTGTCAAGATCAGATAGATGTTCTCTTACCATTTTCTTACTTATTTTAATTGTTATTTCTAATCTTTTACAGTTATGTTTTTGGTAGATTGGGCAACATTTCCTTTTTGCATGAAGACTGATGCAAAGAATGAGTTAAGCAGATCTGCTTTCCCTCTAATGCCTGCTACTTCCTTACCATTTTCTCTCTTTAGTGGACCATTTCCTTGACTTTTTTTCTTGTTATTTATATGTTGAAAGAAGCTTTTTTTATATTATCTTTGATTTTTGTTGCAAATCTTCATTCATTTTGAGTCTTTGATTTCCTGACTTCATCTTTGCAGATTCGGTCTATTTGTGGATATTCTGTGTTAGTTATGTGTCCCTCTTTCCATTTTTTGTACTTATCCTTTTTTTTCTTTCAGTTTATCAGAGAGATCTTTGTGCAACCATGCTGGTTTCTTCTTGGATTTCTTGTTTTTCTTTTTCACTGGTATTGTGCTGGACTGGGCTTTTAGGACCATATTTTTCAGTGTTTCACATGCTTCTTGAGTTATTATCCCCTTTAGGATTTTTATCCATTAATTTTTGCTTAGGCTCTCTCTGAGTTTGTTAAAATCAACTCTTATAAAGTTTAAGACACTGATTGGATTATATTCTATTGCTTCTGTTTGCATTATATTGAATTCCAGTATGACTAAATGAAAAATGAATGCATGATGCTCCTATAGAGAATTCACCTACAACTGAATGATCTCTAATTTCTTTAGGGCATCTGAGATCAGCAAGAATCTCTAACTTTACCCAACACCCACCGGGGTTGCAATCACAATTACAATCTCAACGATGTTCAGGCACTTTCTGCTCCTACTTTACAATTTGTAGATAAAGCATTTCCTTTTTCCTATTTAAAGTGACAATTTTCAGAGGACGGCTGAACAAGACGGCTACAGAAAGATGACTTGGACTCTTCCCCCAGAAAGGGATTGAAAGAATCTTGTCCCTAAAACAACAACTAAAATAATGAAATTTAGAGAATGCCCTCCCCCCCATATTTTTTTGGCATATGAACAAAATCCCATTACATGAGTATCATGTTTCAAAAACCTGTATGTGGCATCTTGGGCCTCAATAGGCTAAGGGCATTAGACAGATATACTGCTTTGAGAATTCAAAAATAACAACAACACCTCAGTGGACATTTTCAAATTTTATAGTACAAGATTGGGGCCATTATATTCTAAATGCTCTTTAATTATTCAAGCAAAATCATTGGCCCTCTTTTGTATGGAGAGGAGCTTGAATCATCTTCTAGGTGTGAAGTGATGAAAACTATTGAGACTTAAAATTCCTCTATCTCACATTTCTTCTGGTCGTAAGATGCTGCTTTTTATTCAGGTCAGGCCTCAAGATGATAATGTAGCACTTGGGAATGAAGATGCAGACCAGCAGTCCAGAACAGGAGGACAAGATGGAAAAGACCTGCACAGCCACCATGTGTTTCCCTTTGGTGCTCAGGTAAGTGGGCACAAAACTCACCCAGACACTGCAGAAGACCAGCATGCTGAAGGTGATCAGCTTGGCTTCGTTGAAGGCCCCAGGGAGATTTCTGGCCAGGAAAGCCACAGTGAAGCAAATGGCAGCCAGGATTCCCATGTAGCCAAGGGTGATATAGAACATGACAACATAGCCTTCATTGCATTGCAGGATGACCTCTCGAGGATGGGAGTGGAGGTCAGAGTCAGGGAATGGTGGAGAAACCCCCAGCCAGATGGAGCAGATAATAATTTGGACAACAGAACAAGAAAGGATGATGGAGTTGGCCAAGCTCTTTCCCAACCATCTCTTCACTTGGTTTCCTGGTTTTGTGGCCAGAAAAGACAACACCACAGTGATTGTTTTGGCCAAGAGAGAGGAAATAGCAACTGAGAAGACAATGCTGAAAACTGTTTGTCGGAGAAGGCAGGTGGCTTTCCTTCGTTGACCAATGAAGAATAAAGCAGACAAGAAGCAAAGCAGGAGGGAGACCAGGAGTATGTAAGAGAGGTCCGGGTTGTTGGCTTTGACAATGGGAGTTTCTTGGTATTTAATGAATATAATTAAAACAAGGGTTGTGGTTAAGAACAAGAATAGGGCAAAAGACACAAGGATGATGCCCAGATGTTCTTCATAAGACAGAAAGGTTATAATTTTGGGGATACATTGGATTCTGTCCTCATTTGGATATTGATCAGGTGGACACTTGGTGCATTTTTCTGTATCTGAGAATACCAAAAAAACACCAATTATTTTTTTAACAATCTCTCTATTCAGATTTTAAGAAGAAGCTTCTTCGGACAACAGCTGGTGCCAGAAACATTTTTCCAAATGCATGTTTTAACATCTCCTCAGAATAAAGTTAATAAGAATACCATTTTCTAATATATAAACATATAGCTAAGATCTATGGAATTTGGGTAATTTCTAGGAACTGTAGGATTTCATGTTTAATATGCCGAACATCCATAGTAACTTACAATATTAGAAGTTAATAATGAATC
>NW_015390863.1:0-17584 GCF_001527695.2 Protobothrops mucrosquamatus | reverse complement strand
TTGAAGGGCAAAGTTTCCCTTCCATTCTGTAGCCCACGGTTTCTTATCTTAACTAATCCACACACATGTTCTTTCTCCTCCCCTCCCAGCATCATCTAATTTAACTCTAAAAGTACCACACAGCTTATACAGAGAGTGGCTGCCTCTTCATATTTTGTCAAAGCAAGAACATCCAATGTTAGCAGCATTGACAGAATCAGTTAATCTTTCTAGATACACTTCCTGAATCCTGCAGGATGGCAATTCTTAATATACTGATAGACTCAGAAGATGTCTATCTTGGGAAATCTGGTAAACTAGCAGAGAAAGCTAGTACTGTAAATAATATTGAATTACTGGTTACTGGGAGCATTGATAATATGGATGGAATGAGGGCTACCCATAATTTAACACGACACCAATTGTGGATTAATGACACCTTCCCAGTGAGCCCATAACTAATATATTCCAATAATTATCCTAACATTATTCCTTAAGTTTCAAAGATATCTGATGTTCCTAGAAGTTAAAATATAGAAGGAAACTATAACTGGCTGACAAACCGCACTCAATGTGTAGCTTAATGTTCCAATTTTTGAGGGGCTGCCACAGAGAAAGGGTCAACCTATTTTCCAAACCACAGAAGGCAAGACAAGAAACAATGGGTGGAAACTAACCAAGGAGAGAAGAAGCCTAGAACTAAGGAGAAAATTCCTAAGAGTTAGAACAATTAATCAGTGGAATGTCTTGCCTTCAGAAATTGTGGATGCTCCATTGCTGGAGGTTTTATGAAGAGACTGGACAACCACTTCACTGGAATGGTATTGGGCCTCCTGCTTGAGCAGTGGTTGGACTAGAACAGTGATGGCGAACCTTTTAGAGACCGAGTGCCCAAAAACTGGCCCCGCCCCCACTCCACCCCCTGCCCCGCCCCGCCCTGTCCCCATCTTTCGCCCTGCTGCCCGCAGGGCCACTCACCGCCTCCAGGGCCTGCCGCAGATCGCCCAGGCAGCCCAGCAGTGCTATGGCAGTCACACCTTCTGCCCGCGCCCTGCAGCATCAGCTGTGCACAATGGGGTATGAGGGCAGAGTCTTGTCTATGCTGCCTGGCTGCCATGTCCTTGGCTGCACTGCTCCACGTGGGCCACGTTCAGGAGTGACCCCTTCAGGGGGTCTGCTGGAGAGGAGGGGGTCACGGGGGAGGAGGTGAGGCTGGGGCAATGGCACGTATGCCCACAGAGAGGGCTCCAAGTGCTGCCTCTGGCACCCATGCCATAGGTTTGCCACCACTGGACTAGAAGACCTCCAAGGTCCCTTCTAACTCTGTTTTTCTGCTCTGTTCAGTAGATAAACCCAAAGTAAAAAAAAGCTTACCACATCTGCCAAACCCTACTATTTCTAATTAGTCCCTCTTCCAAGTTCTTTTGGCTATTCCTCTCCATGAATAAATTGAGCAGAAGGTGAACAAGAAAACACCTGAGCTTCAATCTGTCTTTTAACTTGCACTTTCATGAAGATGCTGTGGATGAATTCACTATCACAAGGTCTGCTCTTTTCTTTGATGTGACCCACCTTCTTGAGTGGATATGGTCCCCTCTGGACAAGGAACACAGTCATAGCAGCAAACTGGCTCTCCTTCTCGAGCCCTCTTGACAAATCCAGGTTGACAGTTTTCCACACATTGGGACTGTGGCAGAGTCTAAGCAGAAAAACAAGGAATGCCAGAGAAAATATTTCAGCACTCACCATCCATGGAAAATAAAGGTTAAAATGTATGTTAGCATAAGCATCTCTGGCCTTCATTTAGGTAAGTGTGAACTCTCTAACTCCGTGGTGGTGAACCTATGTCACCGGTGCCACAGGTGGCACGCAGAGCCCTCTCTGTGGGCACGCACGCCATCGCCCCAGTCCTAGGCCTTCAGCTGGGTTTTATAAACCCTTTTCACTTTAGGCCTCCGCCGCCGGGTGCAAAAAAAAAGGTTCAATCAATTTCAACTTCTCACGGGGATCTCGCAAAGTTGGAATTGATTGATTGAACTTTTTAGTCCCACCCAGTCTGCCGTTACTACCACAGCTATGCCCACCCAGTGTGCCATGCTCACCCAATGGGCCACGCCTACCCAATGGGCACCCGGCGATACATAAGTGGGTTTTGGGTTGCAATTTCGGCACTCTAAAAGATTCGCCATCACTGCTCTAACTAGTTCCAAATAATTGCAGGAGATACAACTATTGACAGATTCTTCATTTAGTTCATCCCTTTTGCTTTTGGAATATCTCACTGATATAGAAGATTTAATAAAGTTAATTAATAAAATATCTTAATAAACTTAAATTTAATATCTACTTGATAATGTTAGGAGGGATGGAATTAAAAAAAGATTTAAGCATTAAGTGATAACTAATGATTTCCTTCTTATGGCTGGTACTACAATTTATTTCTCCATTCTTCATATATCCATGATTTTAAAGTATGATGATTAAACTGAACATGAACCTTTGTTGGAAAAGGTTATTACATTTCCTTTCCGATTGTCCCTTGTAATTCCAATATCAGGAAGGGCTTTTCTTTGGATCAAAGTCATATTCCAGTGCTCTAGTTTTCTGGGTCAAGGCATTATCTCACATCATTCCAGTCATTGTGATATCAGGTAAACTGAATGCTTTGGACCTCCTTCCAATGAGCAGATGGCCTATTGCTGTTTCCCAGTAGGGTGAAAGGAAACCAAAGATAATTCTGGCCACATCTGGTCTGGACTGCTTAAAAACGTTACTGACTATGGCCATTTCCTATCAGGGGACACTGTTCCCAGCCAGGACAATCTGAATCCCAAGGCATATTTGCTACAGGGGTCAAGAAGGTATCTATCCAGTCTTGATTCAATTTCATTTGATTCAGCCCAAACCTGAACTTGGGAATTGTTTAACAGAATTGCCTTCTCCTTTGCTATTTTAAAATAGGAAACAAGCAAATTTGAGTCTATCAGTACCACAATCATCAGCACTTGAGGGCCTTTTTCTCCAGTTTTATGGAGATACCAGATTGCAGAAGATGCACAAAAGGGCCGTGATGCATCCTAAAAAATTGTCACCTAGTACCCCAGGTTGAACAGTGTGGAATCAGCTTAAAACAGTGCTGCATATTTTAACATGTAAAGGATCCCTTGACCAATAGTACTGATGCCTTCCAAACAGTCAAAGAAAACTGAAATTTCTACTCCTCTCATTCAATTCTCAGTGAAGATCAACCACCTTAGTGAATTCACTTGGCCAACCTGAAATGGGTACTTAGGCTTTCGGAGACAGAGAATGGAGACCAATATTTCTCCCACCTTATTGAGCAACTTTAGCAATAACAGAGTGTGTTTATTGACTGTAAATCTCTGCCTTTCAAAACTCCCCAGTTGCTCGTCACTGGGATCCAACCAGGGAAGTAGCACCCAGCTTATGATGTTCAGATCTGCTGTTATATCTCCATTTTGATCCAAGTACAATTGCTGATGGGAAATATTGCAAAACTCATTCTTCTCCAGAAATGGATGGAACTAGAACAGAAACATCCAGGGATTTTAAAAGGAGAAAACTACAGTTGTCTAACTTTCAAATATTGTGAGTTGGGAAAAGATGTATTATTACCACTATCTCCAAAAGTAAAAAAAGGCTCAGATAAATTGGTCAATCATATATTGAAACAAAAATGTATTGACAAAATATAATTGACCAAAATTATCTATTAAGTGGGAAAATTTAGAACACATCACAAATAAATTGAACAAAGACACCAACAATGAGATTATTCATAAATGCCTTGAAGAAAAACAAGAAAGCATGGAGTTCTCAAGAAGAAAGTTGTCAGGCTAATCTTCTTCAAAGTAGACCATTAGGGAAACATGACCACATAAATACACACTTTACTATTCTTACAAATAACTGCTAAGATAACCAACAGATGTTCTTCTTTTTTATTTTCCCCACAAAAACAACCTTGTGAGGTTGGTTGGGCAGAGAGTGACTGGCCAAAAATCACTGTCATGGCTTTCATGGTTAAAGACAAGCTTGCAATTCACAACCTCTTACTATCTAGCTTGATGCCATAGCATATTTGTAGACATCACCATATCTTCTTAATAGATTGTATGAATGCTGATGGTGATATAACTTGATATCAGTGAAGTATTAGCAGTGTACTTCCTGATGTTACAATTAGAAATCTGAACCTTAAGTGAAGAATGAATACTATGCTAATTAAGTGTATAAAAATGGTCTTAAAATTGTATTGAAATGGTTTTCAATGTTTTTTATAAAACTGGGGAGGTATGAATAACAATTAGTTTTTGATCATCTATTCTTCTATATTGTTTATCATACAGATAGCTATTTGATAAAATACGATTTTGTGATTCAACATTTATATCAATACATAGATAAAGCTATTTTGATGTTTTTTTTAAGAATACAGAGCTTCCAGAAAAAACAATATTTATGTTTTCTTAATAGAAGAGGTCCATTAGTAGTGTGCATCTGAGCAAAAGTATAGTCTGAAAAATATCACTGGTTTAAAAACATTAGTAGGTCACACTGGTAAATGATCTCTGGAGGGCCCGGGACAGGGGCCATTCCTCTGTCCTAGTTCTTTTGGACCTCTCAGCGGCTTTTGATACTGTGGACCACGGTATCATGCTGCGGCGTCTGGTGGAGTTGGGAGTGGGAGGTACCGTTATGCGGTGGTTCTCCTCCTTCCTCACCGACCGCACGCAGTCTGTATTGGCAGGGGGACAGAGGTCGACCCCAAGGCCCCTAACTTGTGGGGTGCCACAAGGGTCGGTCCTCTCCCCCCTATTGTTCAATATTTATGTGAAGCCGCTGGGTGAGATCATCCGTGGCTTTGGGGTGGATTTCCATCAGTACGCTGATGATACTCAGCTGTACATTTCCACCCCAGGCCACCCCAATGATGCCCTTGACATGATGGCCCGGTGCCTGGAGGCCGTACGGCTCTGGATGGGGAGAAACAGACTCAGACTCAATCCTTCCAAGACTGAGTGGCTGTGGTTGCCGGCTCCCAGGTATAGTCAGCTGACTCCGTCGCTGACTATAGGGGGCGAAACTCTGGCTCCCTCAGAGAGGGTGCGCAATCTGGGTGTCCTCCTGGATCCACGGCTGACACTGGAAGACCAGTTGACGGCCGTGGCCAGGGGGGCGTTTTACCGGGTACGCCTGGTTTACCAGTTGCGGCCTTTTCTGGACCGGGATGCCTTGCGCACAGTTACCCACGCTCTTGTCACCTCCCGCCTGGACTACTGCAATGCTCTCTACATGGGGCTCCCCTTGAGGAGCACTCGGAGGCTCCAGTTAGTCCAGAATGCAGCCGCGCGGGCGGTGATGGAAGTGACTTGTCGCTCCCATGTAACGCCGCTGCTGCGCGAACTGCACTGGCTGCCGGTGGCTTTCCAGGTGCGCTTCAAGGTGTTGATTATCATCTTTAAAGCGCACCATGGCATCAGACCTGGTTATCTCCGAGACCGCCTTCTGCCACAGATTACCTCTCATCGGCCGATACGCTCCCACAGAGAGGGTCTTCTCAGGGTGCCGTCAGCCAGACAGTGCCGGCTGGCGACCCCCAGGGGGAGGGCCTTCTTTGTTGGAGCCCCCACCCTATGGAACGAACTACCCCCAGAGATCCGGGTGATTCCGGATCTCCCCTCCTTCCGCCGCGCCCTCAAGACATGGCTATTTAAGCTAGCAGGACTGGCCTAAGGGGTATTTTAATTTGGTTTTAAAATAATTTTAAAATGAAACGGCCAATAATTAATATTTCATTTTAATTACATTTTTAAATTTAGTATTTTGTATTATCTGTTTTAACTGGCTGTAAGCCGCCCTGAGTCCGCTAGGAGAAGGGCGGGGTACAAATTTGATAAATAAATAAATAAAATAAATAAATCCTTGATAAGTGTTTTTCTGATTGCAATTTTATTTTTAGAAAATAACAATAACAACAACAACAACAATAACAATAACAATAATAGTTGGAAGGGACCTTGGAGGTCTTCTAGTCCAATTCCCCACTCAGGCAGGAAACCCTATACCATTTCAAACAAATGGTTGTCCAGTCTCTTCTTAAAAACTTCCAGTGTTGGAGCATCCACAATTTTTGGAGGCAGGTTGTTCCCCTAATTAATTGTTCTAACTGTCAGCAAATTTCTCCTTAGTTCCAGGTTGCTTCTCTCTTTGATTTGTTTCCATCCATTGCTTCTTGTCCTGCTTTCAGGTGCTTTGGAGAAGAGCTTGACTCCCTCTTCTTTGGGGCAGCCCCTGAGATATTGGAACCCTGCTCTCATGTCCCCCCTCATCCTTCTCTTCATTAAACTAGACAACCCAATTCCAGCAACCATTCTTTATATTGTTTTAGCTTCAAATTTGTTTTTGTTCTGCACAACATTTGTTTTCCAGATGTTTTTCATGGTACTCTTTTTTGCGTTTCCTATTTGTATGCAAATTGCTAGTTTATATGGTCAGATTGTTTGTCTATAGTCTTTATATTCTTCAGGATGAAAACAGATGGCCAATTCACCCAGTGTGTTCTATTGAGCTGCTCCACTATCAGCTCCCTCTTCCACAAAGACCATGCATGACAAGGTTGGTAGGGACAATTGTTGGATCTAGCAGAGAGAGAGCTGTGGACCACAAAAATGATGCCCTAATCTCCACTGAAGATGTTACCTTGCCTGGTAATGAAACGTTAGGAAACCAACCCACAAGCTCGGAGAAGAAACGTTCGTCCTCAAGCTTCTTCTCCCTCTCCTTTGGAGTTTCATGGATTCTGGGACTACATACCTGCCACGGCTGTAGCCTTGGAACCTCCAAACTCTCTTTGCCCTGCTTGCTTTTCCTTCTGGATCTGGAAGAATATGCAGCTTTCAAGGTGTAGGCCAGAGTCTTAATTACACTGTGCAAATGATGATGAACAGGGATAAATAGACTCCTCCTTTCCAGCTCAGACTCCAGTGGTGCTTTCTGGGTGCATGTTTTCCGGCCTTTGACAGAAAACATGTGCTTTGCAAAAGAACAATGAAAACACTGATCTTCAAATTTCACTAAGTGTTTGTCTTCAAAAACATCATCTTCAAAGACATCTGACTTTTTTTTCTCCTGAAAAGCAAAGCTCCAAATATTATGGACATATTTGTAAAGGCCCTCCTGTCCCAATACCAAATAGCCAATGGTTTCCAAAATCCAGACTTTCCCTTCAATAGATCCTGGCATATCTTCAAATGTTAACTGTAAAGTAAGAATTCTGTCCCAAACGTTAGCAAAATCTACGTAGTTTACAAAGACGTTGACTTGTCTCCACTTAGAGACGGCCTCCCTAAGAGATGCTGTACGTCCAGTCACTGAGAATCGTTGTGATATAACAACACAAATTCCATTCCTGACAAGAATTAGAGTAAAGGTCCTCATGAAATGTTCTCCCTCCTCTGTGTCTGAAGTAAAGAGACCAATCAAGGTCCATCTGAAATGGAGGAGCACTTGGACAATTGCTGGATATGCGATCCCTTTTTTGGGAAGGATCCGGTGGAAAAAGGGGAATTGACTTTTATCGTTCAGAGCCTCTGAAACAATTGCATCTCTGATCTGAAAGCAATGAAGAATGCTGTGCTATATTTGGGGTGAAATTAAGTCTAAAACACTAGATTTTAATAAATCCAACTTGCTACTCATGAACATCTTAGAAAAGCTTATTGTGGTGCTGTGGTGGTTAGAATGCAGTATTGCAGATCAACTCTATCCACAGCCTGGAGTTTGATCCTGACCAGCTGAAAGTTGATTCAGCCTTCCATTCTTCGGAGGTTGGTAAAATGAGGACCCAGATTGTTGGGGGCAAGATGCTGACATGGTAAACTCCCCAGAGAGTGCTGTAAAGCACTATGGAATGGTATATAAGCCTAAGAGCTATTGCTATTCATGTTGCTATTAATTATTCATTAAACCATATCAAGATACAGGATATAAAGTATAGATCATTAACAAGACCGCACATAAAAAAAGTAAAAGAAAACAAGTGAAAAAGAATAAAGAATGCAAATCATATTTGCATTCACTCATATCACTCTTCCAATTTACCACAATCAGGCCCACATATGCAGATAACAACTGTGTCATGCCTCCAGCATAAAATTTTTCTATGTACACTAGGGCACCGCACCCCTTATAGACAAAATATGCTTGGATTTATAGCTCATACCCTACAACTCCACTCACTTTGCCAGACAGAAAAACATACACACAAACCTGTGGGATTTTGTAGGTGGCTAGTAATGTTGACATCTGGATGGAGATGTCCATCTTAGCTGCATCAACAAGAGCCAAAAGGTTTTCCTTCCTTCCACAGCTGTAGTTGGGAACATTGGCTTCTCCAATAGAGAGCATGTCCATCAAGGCTTCTGAGGTGCCAAGAGCATTGACATAGTTGTCATGGATGTTGTAGCCAAGTGTGAGATTGTGCAGAAGCTGGGGATTCTTGCTGATCATTTGAATGGCGAAAATCAGTATTCGCAGTTTAAAAATATTTACCGTACTGTAAAAAATGTTCATGTTGTTATCATCATCAATAGAAACAACATTTTGCAATTTAATCTTCTTTGTTTCCACAAGCCTACTGTGTCTTATGCCATTACAGATCCAAAACCAAAGCCAAATGATAGCCACCTATGATCGTATATTTTTATGAGCAGTGAGAAGATAGGATGGAGGTAGTCTTCCACCATGATTAAGAATCACAAATATGCCATTATTCTTACCAGTCCTAATTTTCATTTGCCCAGTATCCTGTATTGGAAATCATCCAATCATTATAGTACAACCAACATAAAATAAAGAGGTTGATTCATAAATGATCCAGAAAAGCAACTGTAAAAAGTCTAGAGTAAAGAAGGACTAGGGGGAACATGATAGCAGTATTTCAGTATTTGAGAGGCTGCCACAAAGAGGAGGGGATCAATTTATTTTCCAAAGCGCCTGAAGGCAGGACAAGAAACAATGGATGGAAACTAATCAAGGAGAGAAGCAACCAGGAATTAAAGAGAAACTTCCTAACGCTGAGGAAATTAACCAGTGGAACAGCTTGCCTTCAGACAATGTGGGTGCTTCATCACTGGAGGTTTTTAAGAAGAGTCTGGACAGTCCCTTGTTCTGAAATTGAATAGGGTCTCCTCCTTGAGCAGGGGGCTGGAGTCAAAGACTTCCAAGGTCCCCTCCAGCTCTATTCTGATTGATTGATCTATTCCTCTAAGTATCAGACATTGGATATCACTGAGTAGTTATTTAAATATGGCAAAGGGCTGGGCAGAGGCATCTATAATCCTTTCAATCATTACTTTAACCCCAACTCAGAATTCAAGTGATGACTTCAGTATTGGATGGGAATGGATAAATAATCTGGACTTGTTTCAGGTTTTATTTGCCTCATATTTGGATTTGAGTCCATTTCACACAAGAGGAAAGCCATAGAAATGAAAACAATTCAAGAAATTAGACAGCTCCTGCAACACAGGAATGAATGAAATGAAAAAAAAAATAAGAGTGTTAGGACTGCAATGTGATGGGTGGAATGCAACTCCATCACACTGAATAACTTACGAATGAGGCTGATTAGTAGGAGCCATGTTGAAAGGCAACATTTTATGTGATATTCTTGTCATAGAGATGACTATGCCAATGAGATGGTCACCTGGCCTGTAATAGTTCCATGGTTTTTTCCCATCCCGGATATCAAAATTCAACAGGCACTTCATTCTAAGCTTCACAGAGACCCCCTGGGATACCAGAACCATAAGAAGCAGAAAATCCATAATCATAGAGCTGAATCAATCCCCTTCCTGTTTCTAAACAAAAGCAACAAGAAGGGTTAGGAGACTTCAAAATATCCTCACTTTCCTGATTCAGACAGACAAACCAATCTTCACCTGGAAAGGAGAGAAAGGTACCGTCTGAAGCACAATCTGTGGCTGTCCCAAAACTTGTGCCATACAGAGTGTGACCTGAGGCATTTATCCTTTGTGGACGCAAGATCCTTTCATGTTGCTTCAGTCTGATGTTTACATCAAAGACAGTCAATAAAGAAGTAACAGATAAGGTCTGAAAATTCAGGATGGTGACAATTACAGTGAGAAACAACTTCTCCTCTGGGGATCCTGAAGTTCTTTCAAGACTCTGCGTGTGGAGGGTCAGCTGGGGAATAGAATGTAAGTGAAAAATCACAAATACAATTCTAGAAATGTGGTCCTTCCTGTCAGGACAAGTCCAGAAAGTGATTCTGGAGGATAATAGTTCAACATCCAGGGTATTGACTTCTGCTTTCCTTCATCATGGTGTCTTGTCTCCAGAGTGATGGCGTTTGATGAAACTCTACATTGATGATGCAACTAGTCCTTCCTGTCTTCTAATGCAGAGGAAGCAGTCAGTATCCTTGAACCCTCCCTAATGTTAAGAGTAGTGTCCTTTTATGCTTTTCTTTTCTAGATCTCCATATATTACTCCTAAATTGGAGTTTAGTTTATAATTATTTGTGCCTGAAGTGAACTTTCACTTCCCATCTGTTCTAAAAATATCAATTTTTTGATAAAAGACAATCAAGAAGCAGGAAATTGGGAGCCTACTGCAGAGAACTTGGACACATGGTTAAGAAATGGCCTTCTAAGACTCCCAGAAGAGGAGACCAGCATCCTGGATAGAACATTTTCACTGGTCTACTAATTTAGTCACTTTGTCAAAGAATGAAATAAGATTGGTTTGGCATGGTTTATTTTTAAAAAAACTGCGATGGCTACTAGTTATCACTTTATTTGTTTCTAGATGTTCATAGATCTGTGCTGGACTGGGCTTTTATAATCTTATTTTTCTGTGTTTCACACACTTCTTGAGTTGTTTTCCTCTTTAGGATTTTTATCCATGAAATTTTCCTTAGGCTCTCTCTGAGTTTGTTAAAATCAATTATTTTATAGTTTAAGACACTGGTTGGATTATATTCTATTGCTTGTGTTTGCATTATACTGAATTCCAGTATGACTAAATGAAAAATAAATGCATGATGCTCCTATAGAGAATTCACCTACAACTGGAAAGATCTCTCATTTCTTTTTGTTTACAATATTTTATTATTTTTTTATAATCACAAATCCTTCATATTTTATCAGCAACATGTTATCTGGGTTCTAATATTTAGTTTAGTAGTACATGTAAAACTCCTTTCTCTCTACCTCATTTTTCTAGCCATTGATAAAATCTATCCCATGTTCTAAAATATTCTGAATCTTCTTTCTCTTTCATTTTCTGCACAGTGCAAGATTTTCTTAATTATTTCTTTCTCCACTGGTAATTCTTCATCTTTCCAATCTTGAGTAAATACAATTCTCACTGCAGTTAGTACGTGTAACAGTAAATATACACATTCTTTCTCATAATTTCCTACAATTATGCCTAACAAAATAATTCTGGCTTAAAATTTACATGTTTTTTTTATAATTTTCTCTAACCATATATGTTTTCTTGACCAAAATCTTTTGGCTTTAGGGCATGTCCACCAAAGATGATACTATGTGTCTGGTTTTTGTCTACATTTCCAACAATTGCTAGACATATTTTTGAACATTTTTGCTAACCTCATAGGTGTTAAATGCCATCTGTAAAACATTTTATATAGGTTTTCTTTGTAAGTCACCATCTTTGTGGAAGGTCACCCAGAGTGATGGAGTTTGATTAAACTCTCTATTCTATTCTTTCCCTACTTTTATAATTAAATGTTCCTTAGTATTTAGATCTGGTCTCAGAATGATAATGTAGCACTTGGGGAAGAAGATGCAGCCCAACAGCCCAGTACCAGAAGCCAAGATGGAAAAGATCTGCACAGCCACCATGTATTTCCCTTTTGTACTCAGATAAGTGGGCAAGAAGGAGATCCAGACACTGCAGAAGACCAGCATGCTGAAGGTGATCAGCTTGGCTTCATTAAAACCCCCAGGCAGGTTCCTGGCCAGGAAAGCTATCATGAAGCAGATTGCAGCTAGGAAACCCATGTAGCCAAGCGCAACATAAAACATGGTGACAGAACCCTCATTGCATTGCAAAATGATTGCTCCAGGCTGGGAGTGGAAGTCAGAGTCAGGGAAAGGGGGAAAAACTCCCACCCATATGGCACAGATGAAAATTTGGACACCAGAACAAGAAAGGATGATGGATTTGGCCAAGCTCTTCCCCAACCATCTCTTCACTTGGTTTCCTGGTTTTGTTGCCAAGAAGGCCAGCACAACCGTGATTGATTTTGCCAAAACAGAAGAGATGGCTACTGAGAAGACGATGCTGAATACCATTTGTCGGAGAAGGCAGGTGGGTTTGGTTGGCCTTCCAATGAAGAGAAAAGCAGCTAAGAAGCAGAGCAAGAGGGAAACCAGAAGGATGTAGGAGAGGTCCCGGTTATTGGCTTTGACAATGGAAGTTTTTAGGTACTTAATGAATATGATTAAAACAAGGCCTGTGCTTAGGAACAAGATTAGGGTAAAGGAAATCAGGATAATGCCCAGATGTTCTTCAAACAACAGGAAGATTATTCTTCTGGGAATACATTTGACTCGGTTTTCAGTTGGATATTGCTCATCTGGGCACTTGGTGCATTTTTCAGTATCTGAAAAACAGAAAGTAATATTTATTTTATAGTCTCCTTTCACATTTCATTTTTTGGATGACAGCTGATACTGAGAGTCAGCAAAACCATTCCAAAGGATGAATGTTATGTATATGTATATGTACAATGGTAAAAATCCTCGAACTCTGGGAAAATATAAACCAGCTGTTTATTGTTAAAAATATAAAACAATAAAAGCAACTATTTACAGTGTTAAAAACAACCTAAGCTTTCGCTGGTCCACTGCCAGCGTCATCAGAGTGAGAGTCAGGGGTGGGGAGATTGCTTTATAAACCTTGCTGACTCAATTTCTTGCCCATTGACCTGGTGATAGGGCCATCTGTCCTAATTGATCGTAACTGCCTTAATTGCCCCGGGAGGCGGTTTATATTTTCCCAGAGTTCGAGGATTTTTACCATTGTACAGATATGCCTGAGATTTGTATTTTTGTAGTTATTAGGGATATTTGTATGTGTATGTGTATATGCATATGCATATGTATATGTAAAACAAACATTGGGTAATTTATAGCCCAGTAAAAATAACCAATATATATGACCATAAAACAACAACTACAAAAAATAAAAAACAAAAGAAAAATATATGATGTTAGATATTATCATCCTGAACTGACATAACCTTATCCTAATGGCTGACAGAAGAAACAGTTTCCCAGAAAGTTAGGAAGGTTGGGGCCCATTACATTTCTGCAGGAAGGATGTTCAATTGAACAGGAGCTTCAACAGAAAGGACAGGTTTCTGAGTCATAAAGTAGTAATGGAAGAAAGCTGGCATATCCCTATCATATTTGCTCTGGTGGAACAAGCACTTCCTGATTTTATGCCATGTAAGACTTTAAAACTGAATTTAATTGCGGGCCTGACCTAGGGTGAGTTTTAAATAGGGACAATTTTTAAATGATTTTAAAGAGCCACAGCTACCAATATTTGGGTTTTAATTGGTTTTTAGCAGGGGAAAATTTTTTTGTACGATGTTTTAATATGCTGTGAGCCGCCCTGAGTCCCATGGGGAGAAGGGCGGCATATAAATTGTGTAAAAATAAAATAAATAAATTTGGAAAGAAACTGGGACCCTATACATCTCATAGAATTAGGGTAAACTTAGGGAAATTCAGACTGTGCATACCATTTACTTCTGGGCTATTTTAATGTTTAAGAGCAACCCCATGCAGAGAACATTGCAGTAATTAAAATAGGATATGAGCAAGACATGAACAAGGCTCCCAGTCCAGAAAAAGGCTGAAGTTGGTACACATAAATAATTTGTGTGAAGATTTCTCTAGCCAAGGCTAATCTTGTACATCAAGCTGTAGCCATGATTCTAGGAGATCCCCAAACTGTGCACCACCTCCTCATGTGCAAGACCAACCAATGTCATCTCAATACTGTACCTCATCCATCAGCCTGGCTATGGTACCTGAGTGCTAACTATGCTCTCCACAAACTTCCCTAAAAATACTGTCCTGCATGAAAGTTGTCCAGAATGGTTACCTCCATGGAGAAACTCTTGAGAAAGAGCTTCTTCTTCAGGGTAGGTGGTGAAAACCCGCCTTACTGGAAGGAGGGATTAACTACTCCTAAATTGAGATTAGTCCCAATCTTTGAGTCCTGCTGGAAATTCCTTAAAATGTGATTGTTTCAACAGGACTGGGGATCCCCGGGTAACAGGGCCTTGAAGACATCTTGATATATTCTCCTCTTAATATTTTTGTTTCATTTTATTAACTTGGTTTTGTTAAATATTTTTGTTGGTTTAATTGTATGCTAACCAGAGTCACTCTGAGATGGGTGACCATTATTTGATAACATAACAACATAAATTTGGTAAATAAAATAATGGAATGCTAAAAAAAGAACATTAAGAACTTTAAAAGAACATTTCAACATTGGTATAAATGGATCTTTTGTAGATTGTTTTTTTTTAGTTCTCTTTTTTCCCCACTTTTATATTATATGTCCCAAAGGTGCTTTTTCATGAGGCAACTGGACTTTCTTGTTTTCATTGAAGATGTTTCCCTTCTCATCCAAGAAGCTTGTTGAAAATTAACAAGAAAATAGTCAAGCTTATATATAGCTCTTTTAATTGCACATTGATCAAAATGCTCTGCTTGAATCCAGTAGCTTTCTTGATGGTGTCACCCACCTTTCTGAGTGGAAATGGTCCCCTCTGGACAAGGAACACAGTCATAGCAGCAAACTGGCTCTCCTTCTTGAGCTTGCTTGACAAATCCAGGATGACAATATTCCGCACATTTTGACTGAGGCAGAGACTAAGCCAAAAAAAAAAAAAACACCCACCAAGAAATGCTAAACAAAACTTGTTAGGAATAGCCATTTGTGGAAAATGGTGGTCAACAAGAACATTAGCTAAGTATTCTCTGGGTTTCGCTTAGGTAAATATGAAATCTCTAACAACTTCCAAACAGTTGAATGGATAGTTGCAGGAGATACAACTATTGTCAGACACTATTAAGTTCCTCACTTTTGCTTCTGGCATATGGCATTGCAATAAAATACTTTTCTACAATAAAATCTTGAGGGAGGGAACTGGGAAATTATTTAAGCATTAAGTGACAGCCAATGGGTTCCTCCTCCTATCCATTTTAACATGCATTCCCCCATTCCTCATATATGATTTCAAAGTATGATGATCTATTCATATGCAATTTTAGAATAAAATTTACTCTAAAAGTTTTATCCCTTTTTATTCTTTTAAATTTATTAAAATAGAATAAAATTGTGATGACTAATAGGTCTAGAATCCTTTCTGGAAAGATTTCTTCTGGAGTACATAAACATTGCAAAGCAAAAAGCCTCCTAGAATGCATATGGGTTAATATAAAAGGAAAAAAGAATGACATTGCCATAGGTATATACTACAGGCCATCCAATCAAGCAGAAGAAATAGATGAATTTTATGTTAACCAGTTAACAAATGTATGTAGGAAATACACCACAGTAGCAATGGGGGACTTTAACTATCCTGACATTAACTGGGAGACAAACTCTCCATCATGGGAGATCAAATAAGTTTCTGACTAACTTAACAGACAACGTTATTATCCAAAAGTTAGAGGAGGGTACTCAAGGGACAACTATGCTAGACCTAATTCTTACTAATAGAGAAGAAATTATAGAGGCAGTTGAAGTTTCAGAAAATTTGGGGGCAGTGACCATGTCACTTTGGAATTCAATATAATGCAGTCACAAGCAACAGAATATTATCGAGACAGTGTCTTAGATTTTAAAAGAGCTGATTTCAAGATAGAGAGAAATAATAGAAAATAGCTATTAGCTCAGGTTTTAGATTTTGGCACTGATTTGCTCTCCAAGCCTGTTTCAATTTAATTTCTGAACGTTTCGTTACTAGATTAGTAACATCATCAGCAGGATTTCCTTGTCCCATTTTCCGTAGCTTACAAATGTCTTGTGTGCCAGTGTGGTCAGTTGGCGGTGTGATTGGTTGTTCGTTTGGAGCTATATTTAAATTCTGAGCAGCTGATTGGTTATCTTGTTGATTGATAGTTCAACTAGTTAGAGAGAGCTTGGGAAGGATTCCATGAATGAAAAACTTAAAGGAGAAAACAACTCAAGAAGCTTGGAAAACTCTGGAAAAATATGATTATAAAAGCCCAGGCTAGCACAATACTACTGAAAAAGAAAAAGAAAAAATCCAAAAAGAAACCAGCATGGTTACACAAAGAACTCTCTGATACCTGGGAAAATCCTGGAAAAAATAATCAAGCAACAGATCTGCAAACACCTCGAAGCAAGAAAAGTTGTAGCCAGAAGCCAACATGAGTTTGTCAAAAATCAGATCATGCAAAAAAAAAGTCTTATTTCATTCTTTGACAAAGTGACTAAATTAGTGGACCAGCAAAATGCTGTGGACATACTATACTTGGATTTTAGTAAGGCATTTGACAAAGTAGACGACAACCTATTTCTTGGTAAGCTAAAAAAAATGTGGGATACACCACCAAATGGATTTGTAACTGGCTGATAATTGCACTCAACTTGTAGTCCTTAATGGAACTACACAGTGGTGGGATTCAGCCAGTTCACACCACTTCAGCAGAACCGGTAGCTAATTTTTTGTTGGCCAGGCCCAGAATGGACTTCCGGAAGTGGCATCCACACAGAGAACCGGTTGTTCACATATTTGAATCCCACCATTGGAACTACATCTATATGGAGGGAAGTAAGCAGTAACCACTATTTTAGTCCCAGTATGCTTCAATATCTTCATCAACACCAAGCTGGCAGGAATAGTAAACAGCTGAGAAGACAGACTCAAGAACAAGAAGGATCTCAATAGACTTGAACACTGGGCCTTATCCAGGGCTTTTTTTCTCGGAGAAAAGGTGGCGGAACTCAAACCTGGCCACGCCCTCATCAAACCCTAGGACCGCCCCTTTAGAGAACAGGAATGCAAGTAAAATTTGGGAGGGGCTATTTCCGGTGCGGCCGGCCCGGAAAAAGGTGCCGGAACGCGGTTCCGCCGCGTTCTGGCTGAAAAAAAAGCCCTGGCCTTATCTAACAAAATGAAATTCAGTGTAGAGAAAAGTTAGGTTTTACACTTAGACAAGAAAAACCAAATGTATAGCCTGGAGGAACCTTGTCCATGAGGTCACAACGGATCGGACACAACTTCGCAACTAACAACAACAACATAGGTACAGATTAGGTGAAACTTGGCTCAATAGCAGTAACTGCGAGAGAGATCTCAGAGTCCTAGTGGACAATCACTTAAATATGAGTGAGCAGTATGCTGAAGCCAACAAATCCTAGGCTGCAATAACAGAGGGATTCAGTCAAGATCATCTGAAGTGTTAGTACCTCTTTATAATGCCTTGGTAAGGCCACACTTGGAATACTGCATCCCATTTTGGCCATCACATATAAA
>NW_015390862.1:115481-117522 GCF_001527695.2 Protobothrops mucrosquamatus | reverse complement strand
CTCATGGTTAGACATGAACATGAATTTGGGCAAACTTCAGAAGGCAGTGAGGGATAGGGGGGCCTGCTGTGCTATGGTCCATGTGGTCCAAAAGAGTCAGACATGACTTAATGACTGAACAACAACGTGTATGTGAACCTTCCCAGGTCTACAATTCCACAATTCTGTGCTTTAATGCAACTAAGAGGACAATTTAGCATGTCTCCCAGCTGTGGAATTTCTTATTTTGAGGACAAATTTTCTCCAGTGCTCAAACGTGCCTTTAGTCACCAGTTTTTGAAAAAAAAAAAAAAAGATGCTTCTTTTCTGATGCAGTGCTGGAATAAATTTGTACCTTTTTCACCAGCCAACTTTAGTTTGAATTCCTGCCAGCCGTATGTTTTATCCATCCGGCTTATTCTGGGCTTCTTCTGCAGTCATGCCTCCTTCTCCAGCAATCGGAATATTTTGCAATTTTTTTTTGTTGGTGCAGATGCCTATAAAAAAAAAACACATAATCCTGTCAAATATCTGCTGTGCCAAATCTCCCGCTTTTGTTCAGAAAAGAATGAGGGAAACAGGAAAAAAGAACTAGCAATGAATAAAGGTGTCTCATTCAAAGCAAGCATGGAGTCTTAAGTCCATAGAGAGGTCAATGATACGTTTCTGCTTTCTTGAGTCCATCTTGTCCAAAGGTTGCAAATTTTAATAATGTGAATCTGTTTTGGAGAGGGGAAATCTAAGCATCTTGTGGTCCTTTGAAAACTAGAACATGGAATATAGAATAACAGAATTGGAAGGGACCTTGGAGGTCATCTAGTCCAACTCCCTGCTCAGGCAGGAAACCCTAAACCATTTCAGACAAATGGCTGTCCAGTCTCTTCTTGAAAGCCTCCAGAGATGGAACACCCACAACTTCTGGAGGCAAGCTGTTCCACTGGTTGATGGTTCTCACTGTTAGGAAATTTCTTCTTAGTTCCAGGTTGATGAATTTCCACCCATTGGCTCTTGTCTTGACTTCTGGTGCTTTGCAAAATAGTTTGCCTAATTTTATGCTGCTATGGTTTAAATCAGGGGTCTTCAAACTTGGCCTTTTTATGAATTGTGGACTTCAACTCCCAGAATTCCTCAGCCAGCATGCCTAAGAGAAGGAGAAGGTGAAGGAGAAGGAGGAGGAGGAGGAGGAGGAGGAGGAGGAGGAGGAGGAGGAGGAGAAGAAGAAGAAGAAGAAGAAGAAGAAGAAGAAGAAGAAGAAGAAGAAGAAGAAGAAGAAGAAGAAGAAGAAGAAGAAGAAGAAGAAGAAGAAGAATTTGAATTTGAATTTGAATTTGAATTTGAATTTGAATTTGAATTTTATTATATTTGTACCCCGCCCTTCTCCCGGAGGACTCAGGGCGGCTTACAGCCAGTTTAAAAACAATTTATACAGTACAATACAAAATTTAAGAAAATAATTAAAAATAAATATTTAAATAGGCCGCTTCTAATAAAATTTAGTTAAAACCAATTTAAAATACTCCTAGGCCAGTCCTGCCCACTGAAACAACCAAGTCTTGAGGGCGCGGCGGAAGGAGGGGAGATCCGGAATCACCCGGATCTCTGGGGGCAGCTCGTTCCAGAGGGTGGGTGCTCCGACAGAGAAGGCTCTCCCCCTGGGGGTTGCCAGCCGGCACTGTCTGGCTGACGGCACCCTGAGGAGGCCCTCTCTGTGGGAGCGTATCGGCCGGTGAGAGGTAATCTGTGGCAGAAGGCGGTCTCGGAGGTAACCAGGTCCAATGCCATGGTGCGCTTTAAAAATGATAATCAACACCTTGAAGCGCACTCGGAAGGCCACAGGCAGCCAGTGCAGCTCGCGCAACAGCAGCGTTACATGGGAGCGACGAGTCGCTCCCATCACCGCCCGCGCGGCCGCATTCTGGACTAACTGGAGCCTCCGAGTGCTCCTCAAGGGAAGCCCCATGTAGAGAGCATTACAGTAGTCCAGGCGGGAGGTGACAAGAGCATGGGTGACTGTGCGCAAGGCATCCCGGTCCAGAAAAGGCCGCAACTGGTGCACCAGGCG
>NW_015390862.1:108793-111964 GCF_001527695.2 Protobothrops mucrosquamatus | reverse complement strand
GGTTGCTTCTCTCTTTGGTTAGTTTCCATCTGTTGGATGGAATTATATAGCATAATTCCACCCTTTATGTTCCTTGTTCCAATACTTGTATTTGAGGGGCTCCTACAACAACAAGGGGGTCAAATTGTTTTCCAAAACACCAAAAGATGAGAAACAATGGATGGAAACTAACCAAGGAGAGAAGCAACCTAGAACTAAAGAGAACTTTCTTCCCAGGGAGAATGAATGACCAGTGGAACAACCTGCCTCCAGAAGCGGTGAATGCTCCAACACTGGAGGTTTTTAAGAAGAGACTGGACAGCCATTTGTCTGAAATGGTATAGGGTTTCCTGCCTGAACAGGGGGTTGGACTAGAAGACCTCCAAGGTCCCTTCCAACTCTGTTATTCTATGATCTATGTTTGGTCTTGATTTGCTACCCATAATTAGTGCCCACACATGAACCATCATTTCTACAGCTCACTTGCATCGGCCAACAGAGTTACTGTTTCCCAATTTTAAGCTTACTTGACACTTCTGGAGCAAAGGCGTTTTAATTCTATTCAGTGTTCAAATTCATTTAGCGCACGCAGGTGGGAACTGCACGCCAGGGTTTCCTCCAATGACTCACGGCAACTAAAAGATTTTCTCCCTCCATCGGTCTGATGCTATCCATCTTCCCAGCAGATTCAGGCACCCCCTCCCACCCCCCAAAGTCAACCTGTCTAGGTTGATGGCTTTAACAGATGTTGCTCCATGCATTTTAGAATAACGCCCTCTAAATCTTCTTTGTGGGCCAACGTAACGTGAAAGTAGATTTATCCGCATGGTAACCATATCCATTACGGGCCTTAGCAAAGGGGAGAAAGGACACAGGTGGCCCGCTTGCTCAGGCAGATGTTATCCCCTGGTCCACACCTTTGATCAAAGCAACAGCTGTATCTCTATCGGAAAAAAAAAACTTTTAAAGTTTGTGTCTGCAGTTAGCCAAGAAACGCCGGAAACATCTGTCTTGCTGGACTTGGCTGTCAGAGAGTTTTTTTATTTTATTTTATTTTCATTCCCTCCACGGGTTTTTAATTGAAGTTGCCAAACAGTTGGACATTTGACATGAGACTGTCAGAATTCGCATTGCAGGCAATTCATTCATCCAGAATCCTTCCCTCTAGGATTTATCTCAATTAATTTCTTGCAGATTATCCAAAGACAAGCTGGAAAAGGTTTAGCTGGTTCGCATGAAGATAGAGACTGTCCATTGACTGATCTCTCTCTCTCTCTCTCTCTCTCTCTCTCTCTCTCTCTCTCTCTCTCTCTCTCTCTCTCTCTCTCTCTCTCTCTCTCTCTCTCTCTCTCTCTCTCTCTCTCTCTCTCTCTGTGTCTGTCTGTCTCTCTCTGTGTCTCTTTCTGTCTCTCTCTGTCTCTCTCTGTTTCTCTCTCTCTTTCTCCCTCTCTCTCTTTTTCTCTCTTTCTATTTCTCTCTTTCTCTTTCTTTTTCTCTCTCTCTCTCTTTCTCCCCCTCTCTCTCTTTCTCTCTCTCTCTTTCTTTCTCCCTCTCTCTCTCTTTCTCTTTCTCTCTCTTTCTTTCTCTCTCTCTCTCTCTCTCTCTCTCTCTCTTTCTTTCTCTCTCTTTCTCTTTCTCTCTTTCTCTCTCTCTTTCTCCCTCCCTCTCTCTCTCTCTTTTTCTCCCTCTCTCTCTCTTTCTTTCTCTCTTTCTCTCTTTCTTTCTCCCTCTCTCTTTCTCTTTCCTTCTCTCTACTCTCTCTCTCCCCTCTCTCTTTCTCTTTGTGTATATGATGTTTTTTAATCTGTTCCTTTTCAATCAAAACCTTCCTAAGATGGCTAAGAATGAACCCGTCCAAAATAAAAAGGGACAGGANGGCGCCTTGGGTGCAATCCCAAAACAACTGGAGCACCACTTGGTTATCCAGTCTCATCTGGACACCAATATTTGACGGCCCGGTTAACCATCCCACCACTTAGTGTCAAATAATGACGAGTTTCAAATGGGAGATTAAGCATATTATACTGAGAGGACCTTAGAATAAAATATCTTTATTGTTATTGTGTAACTCACAACGAAATTGCAACGAAATTAAAATTAGCATTAGACTCTCTCATTTTAACTCTTGGAACAGGAAAGAGACTCTCCTATGCCTGGTTGGCTAACTTGCATTTCTTTTTGTCTTTTCTTCCCTCTTTCCCTCCTTCCCAGAATTTCCTCGCTTGGAGAGAGAGAGAGAGAGAGAGAGAGAGAGAGAGAGAGAGAGAGAGAGAGGAGAAAAAGAGAGAAAGACAGAGAGAGACAGAGAGACAGACAGAGAGAGAGAGAGAGAGAGAGAAAGAGAAAGAGAAAGAGAGAGGGGGGAGAAAGAGAGAGAGAGAGAGAGAAAGAGAAAGAGAAAGAGAGAGGGAGAAAGAGAAGGGGAAGGAAGAAAGAGAGAGAGAGAGAGAGAAAGAGAAAGAGAGAAAGAGAGAGAGAGGGAGAAAGAGAGAAAGAAAGAAAGAGAGATATATATATAGAGAGAGAGAGAGAGAGAAAGAGAAAGAGAGAAAGAGAAAGAGAGAGAGAGGGAGAGAGACAGAGAGAGAGAGCCAGACAGACAGACACACAGAGAGAGAGAGAGAGAGAGAGAGAGAGAGAGAGAGAGAGAGAGAGAGAGAGAGAGAGAGAGAGAGAGAGAGATTGCTGGGACAAGCTATCTTTCCCTTAACTGCTTTTCTTTGCATGAAAGTGGTGTTTCTTTGACAGGTGCCAACTTCAAGTTAGCTCAGCTCTGCAATCTTGACTAGTTAATTAGCACCCAGGCCCTGCTTGTGCAGCTATCTGAAACTGGCACAATCCTAATCAATTTGATCTCAAAGGCTTACTTTTGTATCCAAAGCAGGATAACAGAGTCGGAAGGGACCTTGGGGGGGGGTCTTCTAGTCCAATTCCCTGCTCAGGCAGGAGAACCTATACTGTCTCAGACAGGTGGCTGTCCAGTCTCTTCTTAAAAACCTCCAGTGAGGAAGCACCTACAGCTTCTGAAGGCAAGCTCTTCCACTGGTTGATTGTTTTCACTGTTAGGAAGTTTCTCCTTAATTCCAGGTTGGTTCTCTCTTTGGTCAGTTTCCACACTGCTGGCTCATAGTCTAGGGATCGTCCACTAGGACTCCAAGGTCCCTCTCACAGTTGCTGTTTTTGAGTCAGGTC
>NW_015390862.1:101293-103793 GCF_001527695.2 Protobothrops mucrosquamatus | reverse complement strand
GATGTTACCTAGTTAGATAATGAAAAATCGGCAAGAAAACCACCAAACTCAGAGAGCACCAAGGACCCCACAATCCTTTTCCTCCTCCTCCTCCTCCTCCTCCTCCTCCTCCTCCTCCTCCTCCGGGAGGAGGAGGAGAGGCCTTTGGAGGAAGGGAAGATCGGGACTACTTCAAGGGATCGACCCAGTACGTTACAGATGTAGCAAACATTTCCTTTCAACCCTGAGATACAAATACTCTCCTCTCTGAAACGAATCTAGGTGAGAATTTTTTTTTCCCCATCCAAACTCAGGCGCAGTTGAAAACATTTCCCTACTCAGTTTAAAAAGACTCTACAAAGCTCTCTGATAACCAGCCTTCCCTCTTTTTATTTATTTATTTATTTATTTATTTGATTTGTATCCCGCCCTTCTCCTTACCGGACTCAGGGCGGCTGACAGCCTTATAAAACCAATATTACAATAAATACCAATTTATTGTATTTCTTGTCCCTGAGCAGACAATCAACAGTTGGGGAGGACCAAATCTGAAATGAGATTCAGAGACACCGAAAGAGCGGCATCTCCCCAAGGAACCAAATTGAATCCCCTTTTCTCTCTTGAACATGACTGGATAAAAGTGGCCGACCGTTGTGGATCCTCGGGAGAGCGATCACAAAAGAAAACGACGTTGTACGAAACAAATGGCTGAGGGAAATCCTGCTTACGAGGCCCCCTGAAAAGCTTTTCAACAGCTTTGCCAACAAAAGCAGGCTTTGAACCCAATGGGTGATGTGATGCGCTCCTTGCTTTAAAAGGATGGAGAGGCTGTCATGGTCCCTCGCCTCTCATCCTTCTGCCTGCCTCCTCCTGCACATCGTAGAGCTGAATGAAATTTCGGTTTGTGTAATATTGATGATGGGAAGCCACATGGCTGAGCGTAGCCTTTAAAAGCGATCAGCCGTTGCCCCTCACAGAGACAAATAGCACTCGCTAACGTGCTTCATGTCTCCACCTGCAATTTTTAAGGTCAGCTCTTACAAGCCAGGGGTGGGGGAGGGGTGGGGAGAGGGGCTGCGTTCCTTTGGAAGATTATGTTTGCTCAAGTGCAATTTTTTTTTAACTTATAAAAATCAGATCCTTGGAGGAATAGAATATAAGAGATATTGGAGGAATAGAATAGAATAGAATAGAATAGAATAGAGTAGAGTAGAGTAGAGTAGAGTAGAGTAGAGTAGAGTAGAGTAGAGTAGAGTAGAATAGAATAGAATAGAATAGAATAGAATAGAATAGAATAGAATAGAATAGAATAGAATAGAATAGAATAGAAATTGGAGGAATAGAATAGAATAGATATTGGAGGAATAGAATAGAATAGAATAGAATAGAATAGAATAGAATAGAATAGAATAGAGTAGAGTAGAGTAGAGTAGAGTAGAGTAGAGTAGAGTAGAGTAGAGTAGAATAGAATAGAATAGAATAGAATAGAATAGAAGCTGGAAGGGACCTTGGAGGTCTTCTAGTCCAACCCCCTGCTCAGGAAGGAAACCCTATTCCTTCCTTCCTTCCCTCCTTCCTTCCTTCCTTCCTTCCTTCCTTCCTTCCTTCCTTCCTTCCTTCCTTCCTTCCTTCCTTCCTTCCTTTCTTCCATAGAATAGAATAGAATAGAATAGAATAGAATAGAATAGAATAGAAGCTTTGGAGGTCTTCTAGTCCAGCCCCCTACTCAGGTAGGAGACCCTATACCATTTCAGATAGGTGGCTGCCCAGTATTTTCTTAAAAACCTCCAGTGACGAAGCCCCTATAACTTCTGAAGGCAACTTCTGTTCCGTTGGTTAATTGTTCTCACTGTCAGGAAGTTTCTCCTTAATTCCAGGTTGATTCTCTCTCCTGGATTAGTTTGCATCCATTGTTTCTTGTCCTGCCCTCTGGAGCTTTGTAGAATAGGTTGACCCCCTCTTCTTATTTGTGGCAGCCCCTCAAATACTGGAACACTGCCATCAAGTCGCCCCTGTTTCTTCTTTCCTTTAGACTACCCAAACCCAATTCCTGCAACTGTTCTCCATATGTTTTCATCTCCAGGCCTTTAATCATCTTAGTTGCTCTTCTTTGCACTTTTTCCAAAGTCTCAACATCTGTTTTGCAATCTTTTCTTTACCTTCTGCATGGTAGTTCCAACTTACTTAACAGAATAACAGAGTTGGAAGGGATTTTGGAGGTCTTCTAGTCCAACCCCCTGCTCAGGCAGGAGAACCTATACCATCTCACACAAGCTGTTGTCCAGTCTTTTCTTAAAAGCCTCCAGTGATGGAGCACCCACAACTTATTTATTTATTTATTTATTATTTCAATTTATATCCCGCCCTTCTCCCGAAGGACTCAGGGCGGCTCACAACATTATTAAAACAAAGAAAGACCCACACACCCCACCGAATAAAACCAAATTAAAACCAAAATTTTTATGTTGTGATAATTAAAATTTCTAAAAAACCCAGTTTAAAAATCCTCCCTAGGCCAGGC
>NW_015390862.1:96272-99421 GCF_001527695.2 Protobothrops mucrosquamatus | reverse complement strand
CTTGAGGAGGGGCCTCACGACGGCCTCCTTAAGGGCCGCCGGGAAGACACCCTCCTGCAAGGAAGCGTTGATAATCCCCTGGAGCCAGGCTCGTGTACCCTCCCGAGCTGCCAGTACCAGCCAGGAGGGGCACGGATCCAACAAACATGTAGTTGCATTCAGCCTACCCAGGACCCTGTCCACGTCCTCGGGAGCAACAAAGTCAAACTCCTCCCATGTAACCGTCTCAAGGCCTGCTTCCGTCTCCTCCCCCTGGGCCAACCAGTCGGTATCCAAGCCTTCTCGGATCCGCGCAACTTTGTCATGCAGATATTGAGCAAAGTCCTCGGCCCTCCCCTCCAGGGGATCCCCCCCTCCCTCAATTGAAGGAGGGAGCAGGTCACCCTGAAGAGGGCGGCCGGGCGGTTATCTGATGACGCGATGAGTGAGGAGTAGTAGTTAGTCCTAGTCATCCTCATCGCCACTAGGTAGGATCTAACATGCATCCTTACCTGTGTTCGAGCGGATTCGGTTCGGCTGGCCCTCCAACTGCTCTCTAGGCGTCTTTTCCGACGTTTCATCTCTCTCAGCTCCCCAGAAAGCCGTTCCACCGGTTAATTGTCCTCCCTGTTAGGAAATTTCTCATTACAGGTAATTTCTCAACTTAGAACTATTCTTTTAGTGACTTTTCAAAATTACAACGGCAATGAAAAAAAAGTCATTTATGACCATTTTTTCACACTTACAACTGTTGCAACATCCCCATGGTCATGTGATCCAAATTCAGATCCTTGGCAACTTTCTCATATTTCTGACGTTTTCAATGTCCTGGGGTCATGTGACGCCCTTTTGCCATCTTCTGGCCAGCAAAGTCAATGCGGAGGAGGCTTCGTGGTATCCGAAGCAGAACACCCAGATTCAGCCATAGTTTCATTCCTTGTGAACTCTCAAGCTTCCTCCTTCCGTTATATATTCAAGATGGAAAGTGTTTAATATTTATTTGTTATGTATATGTAGGGGTGTGGGTCTATACATATGTTGTCTATAGTACGTTTAGGTGTGTGTCATGTATGGGTTTCACTTTGAGAGCGGACAACTAAATTTCATTTTTGATGTGTGCCGTTGTGCCCACAGTAAAAAAAATGACAATAAAGGTTATCTTATCTTATCTTATCTTATCTTATCTTATCTTATCTTATCTTATCTTATCTTATCTTATCTTATCTTATCTTATCTTATCTTACCTTGTCTTGTCTTGTCTTGTCTCGTCTCGTCTCTTATCTTATCTTGTCTTGTCTCATCTCGTCTCATTTGTCTCATCTTATCTCTTATCTCTTATCTCTTATCACTTATCTCTTATTGCTTATCTTATCTCTTATCTCTTACCATCTCTTATATCTTATCTCTTATCATCTCTTATCTCTTATCATCTCTTATCTCTTATCATCTCTTATCTCTTGTCTCTTATCGCTTATCTCTTATCTCCTATCTCTTATCTCTTATCTCCTATCTCTTATCATCTCTTATCTCTTATCTCTTGTCATCTCTTATCTCTTATCATCTCTTTTATCATCTCTTATCTCTCATCTCTTCCCATCTCATCTCTTATCTTATGTTATCTTATCTTGCCTTGCCTTGCCTTACCTTATCTTATCTCCTATCTCCTATCTCCTATCTCCTACCTCCTACCTCCTATCTCCTACCTCCTATCTCTTATCTCTTATCTCTTATCTCTTATCTTATCATCTCATCTGATCTTATCTTAAATCCACTACTACATTTTAATTAGAATGAAATGTCAAGGTGATCTCATATGATTCCCATCTCCAGTTGGGGGAAATATGAAAAAAAAAGACCTCATAGGGTGTATGAGTGTAGTTGTAATGGTGAAGGAAGAGGCTTTTACATAAACTCAGAATATTAAGCTAATGCTTCCTTTGGAGTTAAAGTAATATCTTGCTAGAATTAAAAAAAAAATTATAACCAGGGAACCCTAAGATTTCAGTATTCTTGGCAAGCAAGTTTATCCTCCCTTCAAGGGAAGTAATGGGACAAATTGTTTCCAAATTGCTTCCAAAGCCCGCTTCTGTTTCCTCTCCTGCAAAATTGGTAAATAAACTCTTTAAAAAAGTAGAACAATTTTCCCCAAAAATGAATATGAGTTGCTAATTGCTTGACTGCCCCTCTTCCACTGCTTCATAAAAGCATTAGCTAATATCATGAAACAGAAACAGGAACTGAGATCAAAGTCATTTTATCTGAACACTTTGGTATCCATTCAACCTTAAATTTCTAAGACTAGCTTAATTTCTCTACGGATTTTTGTTTTCTTTACTTTCAAGCAGCTATGGTGCATAAATTATTCTTTTTTCCAATTCCTTGCTTCTCTCAACTTCAGACATGGCTCTTTCCCAAATATGCACAATATGTGTGTAAATAGAGGCAGACACACAGAGACATGCGTGGGAAATCAGACCCCCCCCCCCGAGAAATAAATATTTTGGGGAATATTAAAAAAGGCAGAATATTGTATTTCCTCAAAGAAATAATGGGAGAAAATCTAAGACGAAACCAGCCTCCAGAAACCAACCTTTCTCCCTGCCCCAAGCAGAAACCAGCTCTGTAGAAATGCAGATTTGGTGATTCATTCAGAAAGACTAGGGCCAGGAAGCTTGGAGCTGATGGGATTAGAAAGACAAAGACCCCTAAAATCTACATACTCCCACCCAAACTCTAAAGACATGACCTTGAGGACATAATAGGATTAACCCACCGCCATCAGAATACCAAAAGGACATGCTCAAAAGCTCAGGTCAAAGTTCATGCCACAGGAACAGGAAACAACACCAAACACAAAAGCCCAAGAAGGTATAAAAACCCACCACTCCCAGTAACAGGTGGTCAGCTGCTCCAGAGCCACATGTCTCGTGGTTCTGCTCTTCAATAAACTACAACCTTCTTTCTAAAGCAGTCTCCATTTTGTTTATTGCCCAGCTTGGACTGGACCCTGATGAAGATTTTTCTTTCAACACATGTATGTATGTGTGTCTATGTGTGTGTGTATTTGAGATACATATACATATATATATATATATATATATATATATATATATATATATATATATATATATATATATATATATATATATATATATATATATATATATATA
>NW_015390862.1:91316-94480 GCF_001527695.2 Protobothrops mucrosquamatus | reverse complement strand
AGGAGGAGGAGGAGGAGGAGGAGGAGGAGGAGGAGGAGGAGGAGCTTAGAATGGCTCTCAATTAGAGACTGACTAGTAAAGATAGGATTGAACTGTCATCTCTGTTTATTTAATCCTTTGTTTCATTTTTCTCCTGGTTTCCCTCCAGGAGTTTGTTATGGTGCACATAGCACAGCTTTCTGCATTTTCTTTCTCCACCACTATCACCACCAAAAGTCTGTGATGGAGATCTGACTCAGCTCAAGAGTGGCCTCCAATCACCCACCAAAACCTGCATGGCGGACAATACTTGAACCTTCATCTCCTTGGTCATAGCCAAATAATTTGAACACACTGGCTGTAATTTTGCCTACAGTCACAGAATTGTGAAGTTGGAAGGAAGCACAGAGGTGAACTTGTCCAGCTCTATGCAACGTCCAGGGAAAGAAAGAATATCACCCTTATTTAAATAAAATGAAGGGAGCTGCAACTTATACACATTATTGATAGAAGTGAATATTGTAGCTCAGCGTTGAACTGAGAGGTCCTTCACACTGGGTGGTTTTCTTGCAGATGTTTCATTATCCAGTGCACAGATGATGCTATTTAATTTGGTAATAAAGTGTCTGCAAGAAAACCACCAAGCTCAGAGAGCGCCAAGGACCTCACAGTTCTCCTCCTTCTCCTCCTTGTCCTCCTCAACTTATCTCCCCCCTCCTCCTCCACTTCCTCCTCTCCCACTGATGATGTTGCCTTAGTTGGTTATAAAATGTCTGCAACAAAATCACCAAGCTCACAGAGCATCAAGAGCCCCATACCCATTCTTTCTCCAGATTAATATCCCATTGGTAAGCATTTCCCATTTTTTAAATACAATCCTTCTGTATCCTTGGGATAATCTGTTGTTGTTAGTTGCGAAGTCGTGTCTGACCCATCGCGACCCCCATGGACAACTTTCCTCCAGGCCTTCCTGTCCTCTACCATCTTCTGGAGTCCATTGAAGCTCACACCTATTGCTTCAGTGACTCCATCCAGCCACCTCATTCTCTGTCGTCCCCTTCTTCTCTTGCCCTCCATCTTTCCCAGCATTAGGCCCTTCTCCAGTGAGTCCTTCCTTCTCATTAGGTGGCCAAAGTACTTGAGTTTCAACTTCAGGATCTGGCCTTCTAAAGAGCAGTCAGGGTTGATCTCCTCTAGGACTGACCGGTTGGATCGCCTTGCAGTGCAGGGGACTCGCAGGAGTCTTCTCCAGCACCAGAGTTCAAAGGCCTCCATTCCTTGGCGCTCAGCCTTTCTTATGGTCCAACTTTCACAGCCATACATTGCAACTGGGAAAACCATGGCCTTGACTATACGCACTTTTGTTGGCAGGGTGATGTCTCTGCTTTTTAGTATGCTGTCTAGATTTGTCATGGCTTTCCTCCCCAGGAGCAAGCGTCTTTTAATTTCTTGGCTGCAGTCCCCATCTGCAGTGATCTTGGAGCCCAGGAAGATAAAATCTGTCACTACCTCCTTTTCTTCCCCATCTATTTGCCAGGAATTGAGAGGGCTGGATGCCATGATCTTGGTTTTGATAATCTGTTACCCCTATACTTAGCATGTCACACAATCCTATGTTCTCCTGAAAGGAGAGATTAACGTGCAACAATTTTAATAACTGAAGAGACATTTTTATCAACAAAGCTATGTGTTAACCACGCCCTATTGTTTGAACCAAAAGGAATCCAGGGATTATGCAAACGATGAAAATAAAATTGCTGGTTGAGTCTAATAGTAGGTGCAACAAAGATGATTAGGGGACTGGAGGCTAAAACATATAAGGAACGGTTGCTGGAATTGGGTATGTCTAGTTTAATGAAGAGAAGGACTGGGGGTGACAGGATAGCAGTGTTCCAGTATCTCAGGGGCTGCCATAAAGAAGAGGGAGTCAAGCTATTTTCCAAAGCGCCTGAAGGCAAGACAAGGAGCAACGGATGGAAACTCATCAAGGAGAGAAGCAACCTAGAACTAAGGAGAAACTTCCTGACAGTGAGAACAATTAACCAGTGGAACAACCTGCCTCCAGAAGTGGTGAATGCGCCAACACTGGAAGTTTTTAAGAAGAAACTGGACAGCCATTTATCTGAAATGGTATAGGGTTTCCTGCCTGAGCAGGGGGTTGGACTAGATGACCTCCAAGGTACCTTCCAACTTTATCATCATCATCATCATCATCATCATCATCATCATCATCATCATCATCATCATCATCATCATCATCATCATTATTATTATTATTATTATTATTATTATTATTATTATTATTATTATTATTATTATTATTATTATTATTATTATTATTATTATTATTATTTTCTTTTTTGCAGCTGGATCCAGACATGTGTTTCCTACTGACCTCCTTCTCAACTGTTCCATTATGCTGAGGGCATTGACTGATCAACAAATCCATTATAAAGCAAATAATTATGAACTGATTAAACCCAGAATCAAAGGCAATCTTTGATACAAAGATGCTATACTACAGGCCAGTCTTCCCTTCTGTAATCCCGTCCCTTATATTAGCGTAACACCTTCATTCTCTTCATGGTTAAAAAAAAAAGTGATTTTTTTTCTCCCATCTAGCTGGTAAAATGCGTTAATAGCTGTCACCGATGGAACCCAAGCATCAAAGCAAACAGCAGCCAGCCCTCCCACAATTGCAAATTGCAATGTAAACCCTTAAATGGGGCAACTGTGTGCATAGCAAATGCATTAAACGGTGATAAATCACACAGCCTAAAGGGATTAGTCACCTTTTGCAGACAAACACTCCTCGTGGGCCTCTAAAGACATTTGCTGGGATCCCAGCCAAAAAAAAATAAAAGATATTGAAACTCTAGAAAGAGTGCAGAAGAGAGCAACACGTATGATTAGGGGGCTGGAGGCTAAAACATACAAAGGACAGTTGCAGCAACTGGACATGGCTAGTCTAGTGAAGAGAAGGACAAGGGGAGACATGATAGCAGTTTTCCAATATTTGAGGGGCTGCCACAAGAAAGATAGGGGTCAACCTGTTCTCCAAAACACCTAAGGCTGAAGAAGGACTTTGGGCCACTCACTGGGAGACTGTGAGATCTAGTCTGAAGTGGTATAAGATTTCCTGCCTGAGCAGGGGGTTGGACTAGATGACCTCCAAGGTCCCTTCC